>NC_085069.1:8134063-8261563 GCF_963662255.1 Cinclus cinclus | reverse complement strand
CTAACCCTAACCCTAACCCTAGGCCGAACCCTAACCCAAACCCTAACCCTAGGACTAACCCTAACCCTAACCCTAACCGTAACCCTAACACTAGGCCGAATCCTAACCCTAACCCTAAACCTAGGACTAACCCTAACCCTAACCCTAACCCTAACCCTAACCAAACACTAACCCTAAACCTAGGACTAACCCTAACCCTAACCCTAACCCTAAACCTAACCCTAACCCTAGGCCTAACCCTAACCCTAACCCTAACCCAAACCCTAGGACTAACCCTAACCCTAACCCTAACCCTAACCCTAACCCTAACCCTAACCCAACCCCAATCCTAACCCTAACCCTAGGCCTAACCCTAACCCTAACACTAACCCTAACCCTAACCTTAAACCTAACCATAACCCTAACCCAAACCCAAACACTAACCCTAAACCTAACCCTAACCCTAACACTAACACTAACCCTAACCCCTAACCCTAACCCTAACCCTAACCCTAGGCCTAACCCTAACCCAAACCCTAACCCTAACCCTAACCCAAACCCTAACCCTAACCCTAACACTAACCCTAACCCAAACCCTAAACCTATCCCTAACCATAACCCTAACCCTAATCCTAATAACCTTAACCCTAAACCGAAACCTAAACCTAGGCCTAACCATAACCCTAGGATTAACCCTAACCCTAACCCTAACCAAAACGTAACTCTAAACCTAACCCTAACCCTAACCCTAATCCTAGGCCTAACCCTAACCCAAACCCTAACCCTAACCCTAACCATAACCCTTAATCCTAACCCTAACCCTAGGCCTAAACCTAACCCTAACCCTAACCCTAACCCTAGGCCTAACCCTAACCCTAACCCTAACCCTAACCCTAACCCTAGGACTTACCCTAACCCTAACCCTAACCCTAACCCTGGGCCTAACCCTAACCCTAAACCTAACCCTAACCCTAACCCTAACCCTAACCCTAACCCTAACCCTAACCCTAACCCTAGGATTAACCCTAACCCTAACCCTAACCCTAACACAAACCTAACTCTAAACCTAACCCTAACCCTAACCAAACCCTAACCCTAAACCTAGGCCTAACCCTAACCCTAACCCTAACCCTAACCCTAACCCTAGGCCTAACCCTAACCCTAACCCTAGGACTAACCCTAACCCTAACCCTAACCCTAACCCTAAACCTAGGCCTAACCCTAACCGTAACCCTAGGACTAACACTAACCCTAACCCTAACCCTAACCCTAAGCCAACCTCAATCCTAACCCTAACCCTAACCCTAACCCTAACACTAACCCTAACCCTAACCCTAACCCTAACCCTACCCCTAAACCTAACCCTAACCCTAACCCTAACCCTAACCCTAGGCCTAACCCTAACCCGAACCCTAAACCTAGGCCTAACCCTAACCCTAGGATTAACCCTAACCCTAACCCTAACCCTAACCCTAACCCTAACCCTAACCATAACCCTAGCCCGAACGCTAAGCCAACCCCTATACGAACGCTAACCCTAACCCTAACCCTAACCCTAGGCCTAACCCTAACCCTAACCCTAACCCTAACCCTAGGCCTAACCCTAACACTAACCCTAACCCTAACCCTAGGCCTAACCCTAACCCTAACCCTAACACTAGGACTAACCCTAACCCTAACCCTAACCCTAACCCTAACCCTAACCCTAAACCTAACCCTAACCCTAACCCTAACCCTAACCCTAACACTAACCCTAACCCTAAACCAACCTAACTCTAACCCTAACCCTAATCCTAATCACCTTAACCCTAACCCTAACCCTAAACATAGGCCTAAACCTAACCCTAGGATTAACCCTAACCCTAACCCTAACCCTAACCAAAACCTAACTCTAAACCTAACCCTAACCCTAACCCTAACCCTAACCCTAACCCTAACCCTAACCCTAACCCTAACCCTAGCCCTAACCCTAACCCTAAGCCAACCCCAATCCTAACCCTAACCCTAACCCTAACCCTAGGCCGAACCCTAACCCTAACCCTAACCCTAACCCTAACCCTAACCCTAACCCTAGGCCTAACCCTAACCCTAACCCTAACCCTAACCCTAACCCTAACCCTAGGCCTAACCCTAACCCTAACCCTAGGACTAACCCTAACCCTAACCCTAACCCTAACCCTAAGCCAACCTCAATCCTAACCCTAACCCTAACCCTAACCCTAACCCTAAACCTAACCCTAACACTAACCCTAACCCTAACCCTAACCCTAACCCTAACCCTACCCCTAACCCTAACCCTAACCCTAACCCTAACCCTAGGCCTAACCCTAACCCGAACCCTAAACCTAGGCCTAACCCTAACCCTAGGATTAACCCTAACCCTAACCCTAACCCTAACCCTAACCATAACCCTAGCCCGAACGCTAAGCCAACCCCAATACTAACCCTAACCCTAACCCTAACCCTAGGCCTAACCCTAACCCTAACCCTAACCCTAACCCTAGGCCTAACCCTAACCCTAGGCCCAACCCTAACCCTAACCCTAACACTAGGACTAACCCTAACCCTAACCCTAACCCTAACCCTAACCCTAACCCTAACCCTAACCCTAAACCTAACCCTAACCCTAACCCTAACCCTAACCCTAACCCTAACACTAACCCTAACCCTAAACCAACCTAACTCTAACCCTAACCCTAATCCTAATCACCTTAACCCTAACCCTAACCCTAAACATAGGCCTAAACCTAACCCTAGGATTAACCCTAACCCTAACCCTAACCCTAACCAAAACCTAACTCTAAACCTAACCCTAACCCTAACCCTAACCCTAACCCTAACCCTAACCCTAACCCTAACCCTAACCCTAACCCTAACCCTAACCCTAACCCCAACCCTAACCCTACCCCTAACCCTAACCCTAAGCCAACACCAATCCTAACCCTAACACTAACCCTAACCCTAGGCCGAACCCTAACCCTAACCCTAACCCTAGGCCTAACCCTAACCCTAACCCTAACCCTAACCCTAACCCTAACCCTAACCCTAACCCTAACCCTAAACCTAACCCTAACCCTAACCCTAACCCTAACCCTAACCCTAACCCTAACCCTAACCCTAACCCGGATTAACCCTAACCCTAACCCTAACCCTAACCCTAACCCTAACCCTAACCCTAACCCTAACCCTAACCCTAACCCGGATTAACCCTAACCCTAACCCTAACCCTAACCCTAACCCTAACCCTAACCCGGATTAACCCTAACCCTAACCCTAACCCTAACCCTAACCCTAACCCTAACCCTAACCCTAACCCTAACCCGGATTAACCCTAACCCTAACCCTAACCCTAACCCTAACCCTAACCCTAACCCTAACCCTAACCCTAACCCTAACTTTTCTCCAAGAAGCCAAACTCAAGAACCCTCAATGCAGATGTCATTTTGTGGGGCGCGTTTGGGGCTCAGATGGCAGCCAGGTTTGGAGGAGGGGGCAGCTTTGGTCTGGGAGAAATCCTCGTCCTTATGGAATTTTTGTAGTCTAAAGCCCAGCACGGGCCGCAGGCTAGTTAGGCAAGTTGGCTTTGAAAGGAGGCACTTTTCCGCAAGAAGCCAATCTCAAGAGCCCACTTGGCAGATGTCATTTTGTAGGGCGCGTTTGGGCCTCCGATGTCAGCCAGGTTTGGAGGAGGGGGCAGCTTTGGTCTGGGAGAAATCCTCGTCCTTATGGAATTTTTGTAGGCAAAAACCCCACATGGGCCGCAGGCAAGTTAGGCAAGTTGACTCCGAAAGGAGGCACTTTTCCCCAAGAAGCCAAACTCAAGAACCCTCAATGCAGATGTCATTTTGTGGGGCGCGTTTGGGCCTCTGATGGCAGCCAGGTTTGGAGGAGGGGGCAGCTTTGGTATGGGAGAAATCCTCGTCCTTATGGAATTTTTGTAGTCTAAAGCCCAGCACGGGCCGCAGGCTAGTTAGGCAAGTTGGCTTTGAAAGGAGGCACTTTTCCGCAAGAAGCCAATCTCAAGAGCCCACTTGGCAGATGTCATTTTGTAGGGCGCGTTTGGGCCTCCGATGGCAGCCAGGTTTGGAGGAGGGGGCAGCTTTGGTCTGGGAGAAATCCTCGTCCTTATGGAATTTTTGTAGGCAAAAGCCCTGCATGGGCCGCAGGCAAGTTGACTCCGAAAGGAGGCACTTTTCCCCAGGAAGCCAAACTCAAGAACCCTCAATGCAGGTGTCATTTTGTGGGGCGCGTTTGGGCCTCCGATGGCAGCCAGGTTTGGAGGAGGGGGCAGCTTTGGCCTGGGAGAAATCCTCGTCCTTATGGAATTTTTGGAGGCAAAAGCCCAGGACGGGCCGCAGGCAAGTTAGGCAAGTTGGCTCCGAAAGGAGGTACTTTTCCCCAAGAAGCCAAACTCAAGAACCCTCAATGCAGATGTCATTTTGTGGGGCGCGTTTGGGCCTCTGATGGCAGCCAGGTTTGGAGGAGGGGGCAGCTTTGGTCTGGGAGAAATCCTCGTCCTTCTGGAATTTTTGTAGCAAAAGCCCGGGACGGGACACAGGCAAGTTGGTTTTGAAAGGAGTCACTATTCCCCAAGAAGCCAAACTCAAGAGCCCACTTGGCAGGTGTCATTTTGTAGGGCACGTTTGGGCCTCCGATGGCAGCCAGGTTTGGAGGAGGGGGCAGCTTTGGCCTGGGAGAAATCCTCGTCCTTCTGGAATTTTTGGAGGCAAAAGCCCAGGACAGGCCGCAGGCAAGTTAGGCAAGTTGGCTCCGAAAGGAGGCACTTTTCCCCAAGAAGCCAAACTCAAGAGCCCACTTGGCAAATGTCATTTTGTAGGGCGCGTTTGGGCCTCCGATGGCAGCCAGGTTTGGAGGAGGGGGCAGCTTTGGTCTGGGAGAAATCCTCGTCCTTATGGAATTTTTGTAGCAAAAGCCCAGGACGGGCCGCAGGCAAGTTGGCTTTGAAAGGAGGCACTTCAACCCAAGAAGCCAAACTCAAGAGCCCACTTGGCAGGTGTCATTTTGTAGGGCACGTTTGGGCCTCCGATGGCAGCCAGGTTTGGAGGAGGGGGCAGCTTTGGTCTGGGAGAAATCCTCGTCCTTATGGAATTTTTGGAGGCAAAAGCCCTGCATGGGCCGCAGGCAAGTTGACTCCGAAAGGAGGCACTTTTCCCCAGGAAGCCAAACTCAAGAACCCTCAATGCAGGTGTCATTTTGTGGGGCGCGTTTGGGCCTCTGATGGCAGCCAGGTTTGGAGGAGGGGGCAGCTTTGGTCTGGGAGAAATCCTCGTCCTTATGGAATTTTTGTAGGCAAAAGACCAGGACGGGCCGCAGGCAAGTTGGCTTTGAAAGGAGGCACTTTTCCCCAAGAAGCCAAACTCAAGAGCCCACTTGGCAGATGTCATTTTGTAGGGCGCGTTTGGGCCTCTGATGGCAGCCAGGTTTGGAGGAGGGGGCAGCTTTGGTCTGGGAGAAATCCTCGTCCTTATAGAATTTTTGTAGGCAAAAGCCCAGCACAGGCCGCAGGCTAATTAGGCAAGTTGGCTTTGAAAGGAGGCACTTTTCCCCAAGAAGCCAAACTCAAGAGCCCACTTGGCAGGTGTCATTTTGTAGGGCGCGTTTGGGCCTCCGATGGCAGCCAGGTTTGGAGGAGGGGGCAGCTTTGGTCTGGGAGAAATCCTCGTCCTTATGGAATTTTTGTAGGCAAAAGCCCAGGACCGGCCGCAGGCAAGTTGGCTTTGAAAGGAGGCACTTCCACCCAAGAAGCCAAACTCAAGAGCCCACTTGGCAGGTGTCATTTTGTAGGGCACGTTTGGGCCTCCGATGGCAGCCAGGTTTGGAGGAGGGGGCAGCTTTGGTCTGGGAGAAATCCTCGTCCTTCTGGAATTTTTGTAGGCAAAAGCCCTGCATGGGCCGCAGGCAAGTTGACTCCGAAAGGAGGCACTTTTCCCCAGGAAGCCAAACTCAAGAACCCTCAATGCAGGTGTCATTTTGTGGGGCGCGTTTGGGCCTCCGATGGCAGCCAGGTTTGGAGGAGGGGGCAGCTTTGGTCTGGGAGAAATCCTCGTCCTTCTGGAATTTTTGGAGGCAAAAGCCCAGGACGGGCCGCAGGCAAGTTAGGCAAGTTGGCTCCGAAAGGAGGCACTTTTCCCCAAGAAGCCAAACTCAAGAGCCCACTTGGCAGATGTCATTTTGTGGGGCGCATTTGGGCCTCTGATGGCAGCCAGGTTTGGAGGAGGGGGCAGCTTTGGTCTGGGAGAAATCCTCGTCCTTATGGAATTTTTGTAGGCAAAAGCCCAGGACGGGCCGCAGGCAAGTTGGCTTTGAAAGGAGGTACTTCCACCCAAGAAGCCAAACTCAAGAGCCCACTTGGCAGGTGTCATTTTGTAGGGCACGTTTGGGCCTCCGATGGCAGCCAGGTTTGGAGGAGGGGGCAGCTTTGGTCTGGGAGAAATCCTCGTCCTTATGGAATTTTTGTAGGCAAAAGCCCAGGACGGGCCGCAGGCAAGTTGGCTTTGAAAGGAGGTACTTCCACCCAAGAAGCCAAACTCAAGAGCCCACTTGGCAGATGTCATTTTGTAGGGCACGTTTGGGCCTCCGATGGCAGCCAGGTTTGGAGGAGGGGGCAGCTTTGGTCTGGGAGAAATCCTCGTCCTTCTGGAATTTTTGTAGCAAAAGCCCGGGACGGGACACATGCAAGTTGGTTTTGAAAGGAGTCACTTTTCCCCAAGAAGCCAAACTCAAGAGCCCACTTGGCAGATGTCATTTTGTAGGGCACGTTTGGGCCTCCGATGGCAGCCAGGTTTGGAGGAGGGGGCAGCTTTGGCCTGGGAGAAATCCTCGTCCTTCTGGAATTTTTGGAGGCAAAAGCCCAGGACGGGCCGCAGGCAAGTTAGGCAAGTTGGCTCCGAAAGGAGGCACTTTTCCCCAAGAAGCCAAACTCAAGAACCCTCAATGCAGATGTCATTTTGTGGGGCGCGTTTGGGCCTCTGATGGCAGCCAGGTTTGGAGGAGGGGGCAGCTTTGGTCTGGGAGAAATCCTCGTCCTTATGGAATTTTTGTAGCAAAAGCCCGGGACGGGACACAGGCAAGTTGGTTTTGAAAGGAGTCACTATTCCCCACGAAGCCAAACTCAAGAGCCCACTTGGCAGGTGTCATTTTGTAGGGCACGTTTGGGCCTCCGATGGCAGCCAGGTTTGGCGGAGGGGGCAGCTTTGGCCTGGGAGAAATCCTCGTCCTTCTGGAATTTTTGGAGGCAAAAGCCCAGGACGGGCCGCAGGCAAGTTAGGCAAGTTGGCTCCGAAAGGAGGCACTTTTCCCCAAGAAGCCAAACTCAAGAGCCCACTTGGCAAATGTCATTTTGTAGGGCGCGTTTGGGCCTCCGATGGCAGCCAGGTTTGGAGGAGGGGGCAGCTTTGGTCTGGGAGAAATCCTCGTCCTTATGGAATTTTTGTAGGCAAAAGCCCCACATGGGCCGCAGGCAAGTTAGGCAAGTTGACTCCGAAAGGAGGCACTTTTCCCCAAGAAGCCAAACTCAAGAACCCTCAATGCAGATGTCATTTTGTGGGGCGCGTTTGGGCCTCCGATGGCAGCCAGGTTTGGAGGAGGGGGCAGCTTTGGTCTGGGAGAAATCCTCGTCCTTATGGAATTTTTGGAGGCAAAATCCCTGCATGGGCCGCAGGCAAGTTGGCTTTGAAAGGAGGCACTTCCACCCAAGAAGCCAAACTCAAGAGCCCACTTGGCAGGTGTCATTTTGTAGGGCACGTTTGGGCCTCCGATGGCAGCCAGGTTTGGAGGAGGGGGCAGCTTTGGTCTGGGAGAAATCCTCGTCCTTATGGAATTTTTGGAGGCAAAAGCCCTGCATGGGCCGCAGGCAAGTTGACTCCGAAAGGAGGCACTTTTCCCCAGGAAGCCAAACTCAAAACCCTCAATGCAGGTGTCATTTTGTGGGGCGCGTTTGGGCCTCTGATGGCAGCCAGGTTTGGAGGAGGGGGCAGCTTTGGTCAGGGAGAAATCCTCGTCCTTATGGAATTTTTGTAGGCAAAAGACCAGGACGGGCCGCAGGCAAGTTGGCTTTGAAAGGAGGCACTTTTCCCCAAGAAGCCAAACTCAAGAGCCCACTTGGCAGATGTCATTTTGTAGGGCGCGTTTGGGCCTCTGATGGCAGCCAGGTTTGGAGGAGGGGGCAGCTTTGGTCTGGGAGAAATCCTCGTCCTTATGGAATTTTTGTAGGCAAAAGCCCAGCACAGGCCGCAGGCTAGTTAGGCAAGTTGGCTTTGAAAGGAGGCACTTTTCCCCAAGAAGCCAAACTCAAGAGCCCACTTGGCAGGTGTCATTTTGTAGGGCGCGTTTGGGCCTCCGATGGCAGCCAGGTTTGGAGGAGGGGGCAGCTTTGGTCTGGGAGAAATCCTCGTCCTTATGGAATTTTTGTAGGCAAAAGCCCAGGACCGGCCGCAGGCAAGTTGGCTTTGAAAGGAGGCACTTCCACCCAAGAAGCCAAACTCAAGAGCCCACTTGGCAGGTGTCATTTTGTAGGGCACGTTTGGGCCTCCGATGGCAGCCAGGTTTGGAGGAGGGGGCAGCTTTGGTCTGGGAGAAATCCTCGTCCTTCTGGAATTTTTGTAGGCAAAAGCCCTGCATGGGCCGCAGGCAAGTTGACTCCGAAAGGAGGCACTTTTCCCCAGGAAGCCAAACTCAAGAACCCTCAATGCAGGTGTCATTTTGTGGGGCGCGTTTGGGCCTCCGATGGCAGCCAGGTTTGGAGGAGGGGGCAGCTTTGGTCTGGGAGAAATCCTCGTCCTTCTGGAATTTTTGGAGGCAAAAGCCCAGGACGGGCCGCAGGCAAGTTAGGCAAGTTGGCTCCGAAAGGAGGCACTTTTCCCCAAGAAGCCAAACTCAAGAGCCCACTTGGCAGATGTCATTTTGTGGGGCGCATTTGGGCCTCTGATGGCAGCCAGGTTTGGAGGAGGGGGCAGCTTTGGTCTGGGAGAAATCCTCGTCCTTATGGAATTTTTGTAGGCAAAAGCCCAGGACGGGCCGCAGGCAAGTTGGCTTTGAAAGGAGGTACTTCCACCCAAGAAGCCAAACTCAAGAGCCCACTTGGCAGGTGTCATTTTGTAGGGCACGTTTGGGCCTCCGATGGCAGCCAGGTTTGGAGGAGGGGGCAGCTTTGGTCTGGGAGAAATCCTCGTCCTTATGGAATTTTTGTAGGCAAAAGCCCAGGACGGGCCGCAGGCAAGTTGGCTTTGAAAGGAGGTACTTCCACCCAAGAAGCCAAACTCAAGAGCCCACTTGGCAGATGTCATTTTGTAGGGCACGTTTGGGCCTCCGATGGCAGCCAGGTTTGGAGGAGGGGGCAGCTTTGGTCTGGGAGAAATCCTCGTCCTTCTGGAATTTTTGTAGCAAAAGCCCGGGACGGGACACATGCAAGTTGGTTTTGAAAGGAGTCACTTTTCCCCAAGAAGCCAAACTCAAGAGCCCACTTGGCAGATGTCATTTTGTAGGGCACGTTTGGGCCTCCGATGGCAGCCAGGTTTGGAGGAGGGGGCAGCTTTGGCCTGGGAGAAATCCTCGTCCTTCTGGAATTTTTGGAGGCAAAAGCCCAGGACGGGCCGCAGGCAAGTTAGGCAAGTTGGCTCCGAAAGGAGGCACTTTTCCCCAAGAAGCCAAACTCAAGAACCCTCAATGCAGATGTCATTTTGTGGGGCGCGTTTGGGCCTCTGATGGCAGCCAGGTTTGGAGGAGGGGGCAGCTTTGGTCTGGGAGAAATCCTCGTCCTTATGGAATTTTTGTAGCAAAAGCCCGGGACGGGACACAGGCAAGTTGGTTTTGAAAGGAGTCACTATTCCCCAAGAAGCCAAACTCAAGAGCCCACTTGGCAGGTGTCATTTTGTAGGGCACGTTTGGGCCTCCGATGGCAGCCAGGTTTGGAGGAGGGGGCAGCTTTGGCCTGGGAGAAATCCTCGTCCTTCTGGAATTTTTGGAGGCAAAAGCCCAGGACGGGCCGCAGGCAAGTTAGGCAAGTTGGCTCCGAAAGGAGGCACTTTTCCCCAAGAAGCCAAACTCAAGAGCCCACTTGGCAAATGTCATTTTGTAGGGCGCGTTTGGGCCTCCGATGGCAGCCAGGTTTGGAGGAGGGGGCAGCTTTGGTCTGGGAGAAATCCTCGTCCTTATGGAATTTTTGTAGGCAAAAGCCCCACATGGGCCGCAGGCAAGTTAGGCAAGTTGACTCCGAAAGGAGGCACTTTTCCCCAAGAAGCCAAACTCAAGAACCCTCAATGCAGATGTCATTTTGTGGGGCGCGTTTGGGCCTCCGATGGCAGCCAGGTTTGGAGGAGGGGGCAGCTTTGGTCTGGGAGAAATCCTCGTCCTTATGGAATTTTTGGAGGCAAAATCCCTGCATGGGCCGCCGGCAAGTTGACTCCGAAAGGAGGCACTTTTCCCCAAGAAGCCAAACTCAAGAGCCCGCTTGGCAGATGTCATTTTGTAGGGCGCGTTTGGGCCTCCGATGGCAGCCAGGTTTGGCGGAGGGGGCAGCTTTGGTCTGGGAGGAATCCTCGTCCTTATGGAATTTTTGTAGCAATCGTCCGGGACGGGACGCAGGCAAGTTGGTTTTGAAAGGAGTCACTTTTCCCCAAGAAGCCAAACTCAAGAGCCCACTTGGCAGATGTCATTTTGTAGGGCGCGTTTGGGCCTCTGATGGCAGCCAGGTTTGGAGGAGGGGGCAGCTTTGGTCTGGGAGAAATCCTCGTCCTTATGGAATTTTTGTAGGCAAAAACCCCACATGGGCCGCAGGCAAGTTAGGCAAGTTGACTCCGAAAGGAGGCACTTTTCCCCAAGAAGCCAAACTCAAGAGCCCGCTTGGCAGATGTCATTTTGTAGGGCGCGTTTGGGCCTCCGATGGCAGCCAGGTTTGGCGGAGGGGGCAGCTTTGGTCTGGGAGGAATCCTCGTCCTTATGGAATTATTGTAGCAATCGTCCGGGACGGGACGCAGGCAAGTTGGTTTTGAAAGGAGTCACTTTTCCCCAAGAAGCCAAACTCAAGAGCCCACATGGCAGATGTCATTTTGTAGGGCGCGTTTGGGCCTCCGATGGCAGCCAGGTTTGGAGGAGGGAGCAGCTTTGGTCTGGGAGAAATCCTTGTCCTTCTGGAATTTTTGTAGGCAAAAGCCCAGGACGGGCCGCAGGCAAGTTAGGCAAGTTGGCTTTGAAAGGAGGCACTTTTCCCCAAGAAGCCAAATTCAAGAGCCCACTTGGCAGGTGTCATTTTGTAGGGCGCGTTTGGGCCTCCGATGTCAGCCAGGTTTGGAGGAGGGGGCAGCTTTGGTCTGGGAGAAATCCTCGTCCTTCTGGAATTTTTGTACTCAAAAGCCCAGGACGGGCCGCAGGCAAGTTAGGCAAGTTGGCTCCGAAAGGAGGCACTTTTCCCCAAGAAGCCAAACTCAAGAACCCACAATGCAGATGTCATTTTGTAGGGCGCGTTTGGGCCTCCGTTGGCAGCCAGGTTTGGAGGAGGGGGCAGCTTTGTTCTGGGAGAAATCCTCGTCCTTATGGAATTTTTGTAGTCAAAAGCCCTGCATGGGCCGCCGGCAAGTTGACTCCGAAAGGAGGCAATTTTCCCCAAGAAGCCAAACTCAAGAGCCCACTTGGCAGGTGTCATTTTGTAGGGCGCGTTTGGGCCTCCGATGGCAGCCAGGTTTGGAGGAGGGGGCAGCTTTGGTCTGGGAGAAATCCTCGTCCTTATGGAATTTTTGTAGGCAAAACCCCTGCATGAGCCGCAGGCAAGTTGACTCCGAAAGGAGGCACTTTTCCCCAGAAAGCCAAACTCAAGAGCCCACTTGGCAGATGTCATTTTGTAGGGCGCGTTTGGGCCTCCGATGGCAGCCAGGTTTGGAGGAGGGGGCAGCTTTGGTCTGGGAGGAATCCTCGTCCTTATGGAATTTTTGTAGCAAAAGCCCAGGACGGGACGCAGGCAAGTTGGTTTTGAAAGGAGTCACTTTTCCCCAAGAAGCCAAACTCAAGAGCCCACTTGGCAGGTGTCATTTTGTAGGGCGCGTTTGGGCCTCCGATGTCAGCCAGGTTTGGAGGAGGGGGCAGCTTTGGTCTGGGAGAAATCCTCGTCCTTATGTAATTTTTGTAGGCAAAAACCCCACATGGGCCGCAGGCAAGTTAGGCAAGTTGACTCCGAAAGGAGGCACTTTTCCGCAAGAAGCCATACTCAAGAACCCTCAATGCAGATGTCATTTTGTGGGGCGCGTTTGGGCCTCCGATGGCAGCCAGGTTTGGAGGAGGGGGCAGCTTTGGTCTGGGAGAAATCCTCGTCCTTATGGAATTTTTGTAGTCTAAAGCCCAGCACGGGCCGCATGCTAGTTTGGCAAGTTGGCTTTGAAAGGAGGCACTTCCACCCAAGAAGCCAAACTCAAGAGCCCACTTGGCAGATGTCATTTTGTAGGGCGCGTTTGGGCCTCCGATGGCAGCCAGGTTTGGAGGAGGGGGCAGCTTTGGCCTGGGAGAAATCCTCGTCCTTCTGGAATTTTTGTAGGCAAAAGCCCAGGACGGGCCGCAGGCAAGTTGGCTTTGAAAGGAGGCACTTCCACCCAAGAAGCCAAACTCAAGAACCCACTTGGCAGGTGTCATTTTGTAGGGCACGTTTGGGCCTCCGATGGCAGCCAGGTTTGGAGGAGGGGGCAGCTTTGGTCTGGGAGAAATCCTCGTCCTTATGGAATTTTTGGAGGCAAAAGACCAGGACGGGCCGCAGGCAAGTTGGCTTTGAAAGGAGGCACTTTTCCCCAAGAAGCCAAACTCAAGAGCCCACTTGGCAGATGTCATTTTGTAGGGCGCGTTTCGGCCTCTGATGGCAGCCAGGTTTGGAGGAGGGGGCAGCTTTGGTCTGGGAGAAATCCTCGTCCTTATGGAATTTTTGTAGGCAAAAGCCCAGCACAGGCCGCAGGCAAGTTAGGCAAGTTGGCTCCGAAAGGAGGCACTTTTCCCCAAGAAGCCAAACTCAAGAGCCCACTTGGCAGGTGTCATTTTGTAGGGCGCGTTTGGGCCTCCGATGGCAGCCAGGTTTGGAGGAGGGGGCAGCTTTGGTCTGGGAGAAATCCTCGTCCTTATGGAATTTTTGGAGGCAAAAGCCCTGCATGGGCCGCCGGCAAGTTGACTCCGAAAGGAGGCACTTTTCCCCAAGAAGCCAAACTCAAGAGCCCGCTTGGCAGATGTCATTTTGTAGGGCGCGTTTGGGCCTCCGATGGCAGCCAGGTTTGGAGGAGGGGGCAGCTTTGGTCTGGGAGGAATCCTCGTCCTTATGGAATTTTTGTAGCAATCGTCCGGGACGGGACGCAGGCAAGTTGGTTTTGAAAGGAGTCACTTTTCCCCAAGAAGCCAAACTCAAGAGCCCACTTGGCAGATGTCATTTTGTAGGGCGCATTTGGGCCTCCGATGGCAGCCAGGTTTGGAGGAGGGAGCAGCTTTGGTCTGGGAGAAATCCTTGTCCTTCTGGAATTTTTGTAGGCAAAAGCCCAGGACGGGCCGCAGGCAAGTTAGGCAAGTTGGCTTTGAAAGGAGGCACTTTTCCCCAAGAAGCCAAACTCAAGAGCCCACTTGGCAGATGTCATTTTGTAGGGCGCGTTTGGGCCTCTGATGGCAGCCAGGTTTGGAGGAGGGGGCAGCTTTGGTCTGGGAGAAATCCTCGTCCTTCTGGAATTTTTGTACTCAAAAGCCCAGGACGGGCCGCAGGCAAGTTAGGCAAGTTGGCTCCGAAAGGAGGCACTTTTCCCCAAGAAGCCAAACTCAAGAACCCACAATGCAGATGTCATTTTGTAGGGCGCGTTTGGGCCTCCGATGGCAGCCAGGTTTGGAGGAGGGGGCAGCTTTGTTCTGGGAGAAATCCTCGTCCTTATGGAATTTTTGTAGTCAAAAGCCCTGCATGGGCCGCCGGCAAGTTGACTCCGAAAGGAGGCAATTTTCCCCAAGAAGCCAAACTCAAGAGCCCACTTGGCAGGTGTCATTTTGTAGGGCGCGTTTGGGCCTCCGATGGCAGCCAGGTTTGGAGGAGGGGGCAGCTTTGGTCTGGGAGAAATCCTCGTCCTTATGGAATTTTTGGAGGCAAAAGCCCTGCATGGGCCGCCGGCAAGTTGACTCCGAAAGGAGGCACTTTTCCCCAGAAAGCCAAACTCAAGAGCCCACTTGGCAGATGTCATTTTCTAGGGCGCGTTTGGGCCTCCGATGGCAGCCAGGTTTGGAGGAGGGGGCAGCTTTGGTCTGGGAGGAATCCTCGTCCTTATGGAATTTTTGTAGCAATCGTCCGGGACGGGACGCAGGCAAGTTGGTTTTGAAAGGAGTCACTTTTCCCCAAGAAGCCAAACTCAAGAGCCCACTTGGCAGATGTCATTTTGTAGGGCGCATTTGGGCCTCCGATGGCAGCCAGGTTTGGAGGAGGGAGCAGCTTTGGTCTGGGAGAAATCCTTGTCCTTCTGGAATTTTTGTAGGCAAAAGCCCAGGACGGGCCGCAGGCAAGTTAGGCAAGTTGGCTTTGAAAGGAGGCACTTTTCCCCAAGAAGCCAAACTCAAGAGCCCACTTGGCAGATGTCATTTTGTAGGGCGCGTTTGGGCCTCTGATGGCAGCCAGGTTTGGAGGAGGGGGCAGCTTTGGTCTGGGAGAAATCCTCGTCCTTCTGGAATTTTTGTACTCAAAAGCCCAGGACGGGCCGCAGGCAAGTTAGGCAAGTTGGCTCCGAAAGGAGGCACTTTTCCCCAAGAAGCCAAACTCAAGAACCCACAATGCAGATGTCATTTTGTAGGGTGCGTTTGGGCCTCCGATGGCAGCCAGGTTTGGAGGAGGGGGCAGCTTTGTTCTGGGAGAAATCCTCGTCCTTATGGAATTTTTGTAGTCAAAAGCCCTGCATGGGCCGCCGGCAAGTTGACTCCGAAAGGAGGCAATTTTCCCCAAGAAGCCAAACTCAAGAGCCCACTTGGCAGGTGTCATTTTGTAGGGCGCGTTTGGGCCTCCGATGGCAGCCAGGTTTGGAGGAGGGGGCAGCTTTGGTCTGGGAGAAATCCTCGTCCTTATGGAATTTTTGTAGGCAAAACCCCTGCATGAGCCGCAGGCAAGTTGACTCCGAAAGGAGGCACTTTTCCCCAGAAAGCCAAACTCAAGAGCCCACTTGGCAGATGTCATTTTCTAGGGCGCGTTTGGGCCTCCGATGGCAGCCAGGTTTGGAGGAGGGGGCAGCTTTGGTCTGGGAGGAATCCTCGTCCTTATGGAATTTTTGTAGCAAAAGCCCAGGACGGGACGCAGGCAAGTTGGTTTTGAAAGGAGTCACTTTTCCCCAAGAAGCCAAACTCAAGAGCCGACTTGGCAGGTGTCATTTTGTAGGGCGCGTTTGGGCCTCCGATGTCAGCCAGGTTTGGAGGAGGGGGCAGCTTTGGTCTGGGAGAAATCCTCGTCCTTATGGAATTTTTGTAGGCAAAAACCCCACATGGGCCGCAGGCAAGTTAGGCAAGTTGACTCCGAAAGGAGGCACTTTTCCCCAAGAAGCCAAACTCAAGAATCCTCAATGCAGATGTCATTTTGTGGGGCGCGTTTGGGCCTCCGATGGCAGCCAGGTTTGGAGGAGGGGGCAGCTTTGGTCTGGGAGAAATCCTCGTCCTTATGGAATTTTTGTAGTCTAAAGCCCAGCACGGGCCGCAGGCTAGTTAGGCAAGTTGGCTTTGAAAGGAGGCACTTCCACCCAAGAAGCCAAACTCAAGAGCCCACTTGGCAGATGTCATTTTGTAGGGCGCGTTTGGGCCTCCGATGGCAGCCAGGTTTGGAGGAGGGGGCATCTTTGGTCTGGGAGAAATCCTCGTCCTTCTGGAATTTTTGGAGTCAAAAGCCCAGGACGGGCCGCAGGCAAGTTGGCTTTGAAAGGAGGCACTTCCACCCAAGAAGCCAAATTCAAGAGCCCACTTGGCAGATGTCATTTTGTAGGGCACGTTTCGGCCTTCGATGGCAGCCAGGTTTGGAGGAGGGGGCAGCTTTGGTCTGGGAGAAATCCTCGTCCTTATGGAATTTTTGTAGGCAAAAACCCCGCATGGGCCGCAGGCAAGTTAGGCAAGTTGCTTTGAAAGGAGGCACTTTCCCCCAAGAAGCCAAACTCAAGAACCCACAATCCAGATGTCATTTTCTAGGGCGCGTTTGGGCCTCCGATGGCAGCCAGGTTTGGAGGAGGGGGCATCTTTGGTCTGGGAGAAATCCTCGTCCTTATGGAATTTTTGTAGCAAAAGCCCAGGATGGGCCGCAGGCAAGTTAGGCAAGTTGGCTCCGAAAGGAGGCACTTTTCCCCAAGAAGCCAAACTCAAGAGCCCACTTGGCAGATGTCATTTTGTAGGGCGCGTTTGGGCCTCCGATGGCAGCCAGGTTTGGAGGAGGGGGCAGCTTTGGTCTGGGAGAAATCCTCGTCCTTATGGAATTTTTGTAGGCAAAAGCCCAGGACGGGCCGCAGTCAAGTTGGCTTTGAAAGGAGGCACTTCCACCCAAGAAGCCAAACTCAAGAGCCCACTTGGCAGGTGTCATTTTGTAGGGCACGTTTGGGCCTCCAATGGCAGCCAGGTTTGGAGGAGGGGGCAGCTTTGGTCTGGGAGAAATCCTCGTCCTTCTGGAATTTTTGGAGGCAAAAGCCCTGCATGGGCCGCAGGCAAGTTGACTCCGAAAGGAGGCACTTTTCCCCAGGAAGCCAAACTCAAGAACCCTCAATGCAGGTGTAGTTTTGTGGGGCGCGTTTGGGCCTCCGATGGCAGCCAGGTTTGGAGGAGGGGGCAGCTTTGGTCTGGGAGAAATCCTCGTCCTTCTGGAATTTTTGGAGGCAAAAGCCCAGGACGGGCCGCAGGCAAGTTAGGCAAGTTGGCTCCGAAAGGAGGCACTTTTCCCCAAGAAGCCAAACTCAAGAGCCCACTTGGCAGATGTCATTTTGTAGGGCGCGTTTGGGCCTCTGATGGCAGCCAGGTTTGGAGGAGGGGGCAGCTTTGGTCTGGGAGAAATCCTCGTCCTTATGGAATTTTTGTAGGCAAAAGCCCAGCACGGGCCGCAGGCTAGTTAGGCAAGTTGGCTCCGAAAGGAGGCACTTTTCCCCAAGAAGCCAAACTCAAGAGCCCACTTGGCAGGTGTCATTTTGTAGGGCGCGTTTGGGCCTCCGATGGCAGCCAGGTTTGGAGGAGGGGGCAGCTTTGGTCTGGG
Source organism: Cinclus cinclus (assembly GCF_963662255.1). Classification (NCBI taxonomy): domain Eukaryota; kingdom Metazoa; phylum Chordata; class Aves; order Passeriformes; family Cinclidae; genus Cinclus; species Cinclus cinclus. Next base: position 8,244,372 of record NC_085069.1, on the reverse strand, counting down.
AGAAATCCTCGTCCTTATGGAATTTTTGGAGGCAAAAGCCCTGCATGGGCCGCCGGCAAGTTGACTCAGAAAGGAGGCACTTTTCCTCAAGAAGCCAAACTCAAGAGCCCGCTTGGCAGATGTCATTTTGTAGGGCGCGTTTGGGCCTCCGATGGCAGCCAGGTTTGGCGGAGGGGGCAGCTTTGGTCTGGGAGGAATCTTCGTCCTTATGGAATTTTTGTAGGCAAAAGCCCTGCATGGGCCGCCGGCAAGTTGACTCCGAAAGGAGGCAATTTTCCCCAAGAAGCCAAACTCAAGAGCCCACTTGGCAGGTGTCATTTTGTAGGGCGCGTTTGGGCCTCCGATGTCAGCCAGGTTTGGAGGAGGGGGCAGCTTTGGTCTGGGAGAAATCCTCGTCCTTATGGAATTTTTGTAGGCAAAACCCCTGCATGAGCCGCAGGCAAGTTGACTCCGAAAGGAGGCACTTTTCCCCAGAAAGCCAAACTCAAGAGCCCACTTGGCAGATGTCATTTTGTAGGGCGCGTTTGGGCTTCCGATGGCAGCCAGGTTTGGAGGAGGGGGCAGCTTTGGTCTGGGAGGAATCCTCGTCCTTCTGGACTTTTTGTAGCAAAAGCCCAGGACGGGACGCAGGCAAGTTGGTTTTGAAAGGAGTCACTTTTCCCCAAGAAGCCAAACTCAAGAGCCCACTTGGCAGGTGTCATTTTCTAGGGCGCGTTTGGGCCTCCGATGTCAGCCAGGTTTGGAGGAGGGGGCAGCTTTGGTCTGGGAGAAATCCTCGTCCTTATGGAATTTTTGTAGTCTAAAGCCCAGCACGGGCCGCAGGTTAGTTAGGCAAGTTGGCTTTGAAAGGAGGCACTTTTCCTCAAGAAGCCAATCTCAAGAGCCCACTTGGCAGATGTCATTTTGTAGGGCGCGTTTGGGCCTCCGATGGCAGCCAGGTTTGGAGGAGGGGGCAGCTTTGGTCTGGGAGAAATCCTCGTCCTTATGGAATTTTTGTAGGCAAAAGCCCAGGACCGGCCGCAGTCAAGTTGGCTTTGAAAGGAGGCACTTTCCCCCAAGAAGCCAAACTCAAGAGCCCACTTGGCAGGTGTCATTTTGTAGGGCACGTTTGGGCCTCCGATGGCAGCCAGGTTTGGAGGAGGGGGCAGCTTTGGTCTGGGAGAAATCCTCGTCCTTCTGGAATTTTTGTAGGCAAAAGCCCTGCATGGGCCGCAGGCAAGTTGACTCCGAAAGGAGGCACTTTTCCCCAGGAAGCCAAACTCAAGAACCCTCAATGCAGGTGTCATTTTGTGGGGCGCGTTTGGGCCTCCGATGGCAGCCAGGTTTGGAGGAGGGGGCAGCTTTGGCCTGGGAGAAATCCTCGTCCTTCTGGAATTTTTGGAGGCAAAAGCCCAGGACGGGCCGCAGGCAAGTTAGGCAAGTTGGCTCCGAAAGGAGGCACTTTTCCCCAAGAAGCCAAACTCAAGAGCCCACTTGGCAGATGTCATTTTGTGGGGCGCATTTGGGCCTCTGATGGCAGCCAGGTTTGGAGGAGGGGGCAGCTTTGGTCTGGGAGAAATCCTCGTCCTTATGGAATTTTTGTAGTCTAAAGCCCAGCACGGGCCGCAGGCTAGTTAGGCAAGTTGGCTTTGAAAGGAGGCACTTTCCCCCAAGAAGCCAAACTCAAGAGCCCACTTGGCAGGTGTCATTTTGTAGGGCGCGTTTGGGCCTCCAATGGCAGCCAGGTTTGGAGGAGGGGGCAGCTTTGGTCTGGGAGAAATCCTCGTCCTTATGGAATTTTTGTAGGCAAAAGCCCAGGACGGGCCGCAGGCAAGTTGGCTTTGAAAGGAGGTACTTCCACCCAAGAAGCCAAACTCAAGAGCCCACTTGGCAGGTGTCATTTTGTAGGGCAAGTTTGGGCCTCCGATGGCAGCCAGGTTTGGAGGAGGGGGCAGCTTTGGCCTGGGAGAAATCCTCGTCCTTATGGAATTTTTGGAGGCAAAAGCCCAGGACGGGCCGCAGGCAAGTTAGGCAAGTTGGCTCCGAAAGGAGGCACTTTTCCCCAAGAAGCCAAACTCAAGAACCCTCAATGCAGATGTCATTTTGTGGGGCGCGTTTGGGCCTCCGATGGCAGCCAGGTTTGGAGGAGGGGGCAGCTTTGGTCTGGGAGAAATCCTCGTCCTTATGGAATTTTTGGAGGCAAAAGCCCTGCATGGGCCGCAGGCAAGTTGACTCCGAAAGGAGGCACTTTTCCCCAGGAAGCCAAACTCAAGAACCCTCAATGCAGGTGTAATTTTGTGGGGCGCGTTTGGGCCTCCGATGGCAGCCAGGTTTGGAGGAGGGGGCAGCTTTGGTCTGGGAGAAATCCTCGTCCTTATGGAATTTTTGTAGGCAAAAGCCCAGCACGGGCCGCAGGCTAGTTAGGCAAGTTGGCTCCGAAAGGAGGCACTTTTCCCCAAGAAGCCAAACTCAAGAGCCCACTTGGCAGGTGTCATTTTGTAGGGCGCGTTTGGGCCTCCGATGGCAGCCAGGTTTGGAGGAGGGGGCAGCTTTGGTCTGGGAGAAATCCTCGTCCTTATGGAATTTTTGTAGCAAAAGCCCTGCATGGGCCGCCGGCAAGTTGACTCCGAAAGGAGGCACTTTTCCTCAAGAAGCCAAACTCAAGAGCCCGCTTGGCAGATGTCATTTTGTAGGGCGCGTTTGGGCCTCCGATGGCAGCCAGGTTTGGCGGAGGGGGCAGCTTTGGTCTGGGAGGAATCCTCGTCCTTATGGAATTTTTGTAGGCAAAAGCCCTGCATGGGCCGCCGGCAAGTTGACTCCGAAAGGAGGCAATTTTCCCCAAGAAGCCAAACTCAAGAGCCCACTTGGCAGGTGTCATTTTGTAGGGCGCGTTTGGGCAACCGATGGCAGCCAGGTTTGGAGGAGGGGGCAGCTTTGGTCTGGGAGAAATCCTCGTCCTTATGGAATTTTTGTAGGCAAAACCCCTGCATGAGCCGCAGGCAAGTTGACTCCGAAAGGAGGCACTTTTCCCCAGAAAGCCAAACTCAAGAGCCCACTTGGCAGGTGTCATTTTGTAGGGCGCGTTTGGGCTTCCGATGGCAGCCAGGTTTGGAGGAGGGGGCAGCTTTGGTCTGGGAGGAATCCTCGTCCTTATGGAATTTTTGTAGCAAAAGCCCAGGACGGGACGCAGGCAAGTTGGTTTTGAAAGGAGTCACTTTTCCCCAAGAAGCCAAACTCAAGAGCCCACTTGGCAGGTGTCATTTTCTAGGGCGCGTTTGGGCCTCCGATGTCAGCCAGGTTTGGAGGAGGGGGCAGCTTTGGTCTGGGAGAAATCCTCGTCCTTATGGAATTTTTGTAGTCTAAAGCCCAGCACGGGCCGCAGGCTAGTTAGGCAAGTTGGCTTTGAAAGGAGGCCCTTTTCCTCAAGAAGCCAATCTCAAGAGCCCACTTGGCAGATGTCATTTTGTAGGGCGCGTTTGGGCCTCTGATGGCAGCCAGGTTTGGAGGAGGGGGCAGCTTTGGTCTGGGAGAAATCCTCGTCCTTATGGAATTTTTGTAGGCAAAAGCCCAGGACGGGCCGCAGGCAAGTTGGCTTTGAAAGGAGGCACTTCCACCCAAGAAGCCAAACTCAAGAGCCCACTTGGCAGGTGTCATTTTGTAGGGCACGTTTGGGCCTCCGATGGCAGCCAGGTTTGGAGGAGGGGGCAGCTTTGGTCTGGGAGAAATCCTCGTCCTTCTGGAATTTTTGTAGGCAAAAGCCCTGCATGGGCCGCAGGCAAGTTGACTCCGAAAGGAGGCACTTTTCCCCAGGAAGCCAAACTCAAGAACCCTCAATGCAGGTGTCATTTTGTGGGGCGCGTTTGGGCCTCCGATGGCAGCCAGGTTTGGAGGAGGGGGCAGCTTTGGTCTGGGAGAAATCCTCGTCCTTCTGGAATTTTTGGAGGCAAAAGCCCAGGACGGGCCGCAGGCAAGTTAGGCAAGTTGGCTCCGAAAGGAGGCACTTTTCCCCAAGAAGCCAAACTCAAGAGCCCACTTGGCAGATGTCATTTTGTGGGGCGCATTTGGGCCTCTGATGGCAGCCAGGTTTGGAGGAGGGGGCAGCTTTGGTCTGGGAGAAATCCTCGTCCTTATGGAATTTTTGTAGTCTAAAGCCCAGGACGGGCCGCAGGCTAGTTAGGCAAGTTGGCTTTGAAAGGAGGCACTTTCCCCCAAGAAGCCAAACTCAAGAGCCCACTTGGCAGGTGTCATTTTGTAGGGCGCGTTTGGGCCTCCAATGGCAGCCAGGTTTGGAGGAGGGGGCAGCTTTGGTCTGGGAGAAATCCTCGTCCTTATGGAATTTTTGTAGGCAAAAGCCCAGGACGGTCCGCAGGCAAGTTGGCTTTGAAAGGAGGTACTTCCACCCAAGAAGCCAAACTCAAGAGCCCACTTGGCAGGTGTCATTTTGTAGGGCACGTTTGGGCCTCCGATGGCAGCCAGGTTTGGAGGAGGGGGCAGCTTTGGCCTGGGAGAAATCCTCGTCCTTATGGAATTTTTGGAGGCAAAAGCCCAGGACGGGCCGCAGGCAAGTTAGGCAAGTTGGCTCCGAAAGGAGGCACTTTTCCCCAAGAAGCCAAACTCAAGAACCCTCAATGCAGATGTCATTTTGTGGGGCGCGTTTGGGCCTCCGATGGCAGCCAGGTTTGGAGGAGGGGGCAGCTTTGGTCTGGGAGAAATCCTCGTCCTTCTGGAATTTTTGTAGCAAAAGCCCGGGACGGGACACAGGCAAGTTGGTTTTGAAAGGAGTCACTTTTCCCCAAGAAGCCAAACTCAAGAGCCCACTTGGCAGGTGTCATTTTGTAGGGCACGTTTGGGCCTCCGATGGCAGCCAGGTTTGGAGGAGGGGGCAGCTTTGGCCTGGGAGAAATCCTCGTCCTTCTGGAATTTTTGTAGGCAAAAGCCCAGGACGGGCCGCAGGCTAGTTAGGCAAGTTGGCTCCGAAAGGAGGCACTTTTCCCCAAGAAGCCAAACTCAAGAACCCTCAATGCAGATGTCATTTTGTGGGGCGCGTTTGGGCCTCCGATGGCAGCCAGGTTTGGAGGAGGGGGCAGCTTTGGTCTGGGAGAAATCCTCGTCCTTATGGAATTTTTGTAGTCAAAAGCCCAGCACGGGCCGCAGGCTAGTTAGGCAAGTTGGCTTTGAAAGGAGGCACTTTTCCGCAAGAAGCCAAACTCAAGAGCCCACTTGGCAAATGTCATTTTGTAGGGCGCGTTTGGGCCTCCGATGGCAGCCAGGTTTGGAGGAGGGGGCAGCTTTGGTCTGGGAGAAATCCTTGTCCTTATGGAATTTTTGTAGCAAAAGCCCAGGACGGGCCGCAGGCAAGTTGGCTTTGAAAGGAGGCACTTCCACCCAAGAAGCCAAACTCAAGAGCCCACTTGGCAGGTGTCATTTTGTAGGGCACGTTTGGGCCTCCGATGGCAGCCAGGTTTGGAGGAGGGGGCAGCTTTGGTCTGGGAGAAATCCTCGTCCTTCTGGAATTTTTGTAGGCAAAAGCCCTGCATGGGCCGCAGGCAAGTTGGCTCCGAAAGGAGGCACTTTTCCCCAGGAAGCCAAACTCAAGAACCCTCAATGCAGGTGTCATTTTGTGGGGCGCGTTTGGGCCTCCGATGGCAGCCAGGTTTGGAGGAGGGGGCAGCTTTGGTCTGGGAGAAATCCTCGTCCTTCTGGAATTTTTGGAGGCAAAAGCCCAGGACGGGCCGCAGGCAAGTTAGGCAAGTTGGCTCCGAAAGGAGGCACTTTTCCCCAAGAAGCCAAACTCAAGAGCCCACTTGGCAGATGTCATTTTGTAGGGCGCGTTTGGGCCTCTGATGGCAGCCAGGTTTGGAGGAGGGGGCAGCTTTGGTCTGGGAGAAATCCTCGTCCTTATGGAATTTTTGTAGGCAAAAGCCCAGGACCGGCCGCAGGCAAGTTGGCTTTGAAAGGAGGCACTTCCACCCAAGAAGCCAAACTCAAGAGCCCACTTGGCAGGTGTCATTTTGTAGGGCACGTTTGGGCCTCCGATGGCAGCCAGGTTTGGAGGAGGGGGCAGCTTTGGTCTGGGAGAAATCCTCGTCCTTCTGGAATTTTTGTAGGCAAAAGCCCTGCATGGGCCGTAGGCAAGTTGACTCCGAAAGGAGGCACTTTTCCCCAGGAAGCCAAACTCAAGAACCCTCAATGCAGGTGTCATTTTGTGGGGCGCGTTTGGGCCTCCGATGGCAGCCAGGTTTGGAGGAGGGGGCAGCTTTGGTCTGGGAGAAATCCTCGTCCTTCTGGAATTTTTGGAGGCAAAAGCCCAGGACGGGCCGCAGGCAAGTTAGGCAAGTTGGCTCCGAAAGGAGGCACTTTTCCCCAAGAAGCCAAACTCAAGAGCCCACTTGGCAGATGTCATTTTGTGGGGCCCATTTGGGCCTCTGATGGCAGCCAGGTTTGGAGGAGGGGGCAGCTTTGGTCTGGGAGAAATCCTCGTCCTTATGGAATTTTTGTAGTCTAAAGCCCAGCACGGGCCGCAGGCTAGTTAGGCAAGTTGGCTTTGAAAGGAGGCACTTTCCCCCAAGAAGCCAAACTCAAGAGCCCACTTGGCAGGTGTCATTTTGTAGGGCGCGTTTGGGCCTCCAATGGCAGCCAGGTTTGGAGGAGGGGGCAGCTTTGGTCTGGGAGAAATCCTCGTCCTTATGGAATTTTTGTAGGCAAAAGCCCAGGACGGGCCGCAGGCAAGTTGGCTTTGAAAGGAGGTACTTCCACCCAAGAAGCCAAACTCAAGAGCCCACTTGGCAGGTGTCATTTTGTAGGGCAAGTTTGGGCCTCCAATGGCAGCCAGGTTTGGAGGAGGGGGCAGCTTTGGTCTGGGAGAAATCCTCATCCTTATGGAATTTTTGTAGGCAAAAGCCCAGGACGGGCCGCAGGCAAGTTGGCTTTGAAAGGAGGTACTTCCACCCAAGAAGCCAAACTCAAGAGCCCACTTGGCAGGTGTCATTTTGTAGGGCACGTTTGGGCCTCCGATGGCAGCCAGGTTTGGAGGACGGGGCAGCTTTGGCCTGGGAGAAATCCTCGTCCTTATGGAATTTTTGGAGGCAAAAGCCCAGGACGGGCCGCAGGCAAGTTAGGCAAGTTGGCTCCGAAAGGAGGCACTTTTCCCCAAGAAGCCAAACTCAAGAACCCTCAATGCAGATGTCATTTTGTGGGGCGCGTTTGGGCCTCCGATGGCAGCCAGGTTTGGAGGAGGGGGCAGCTTTGGTCTGGGAGAAATCCTCGTCCTTATGGAATTTTTGTAGGCAAAAGCCCAGCACGGGCCGCAGGCTAGTTAGGCAAGTTGGCTCCGAAAGGAGGCACTTTTCCCCAAGAAGCCAAACTCAAGAGCCCACTTGGCAGGTGTCATTTTGTAGGGCGCGTTTGGGCCTCCGATGGCAGCCAGGTTTGGAGGAGGGGGCAGCTTTGGTCTGGGAGAAATCCTCGTCCTTATGGAATTTTTGGAGGCAAAAGCCCTGCATGGGCCGCCGGCAAGTTGACTCCGAAAGGAGGCACTTTTCCTCAAGAAGCCAAACTCAAGAGCCCGCTTGGCAGATGTCATTTTGTAGGGCGCGTTTGGGCCTCCGATGGAGGCCAGGTTTGGCGGAGGGGGCAGCTTTGGTCTGGTAGAAATCCTCGTCCTTATGGAATTTTTGTAGGCAAAAGCCCTGCATGGGCCACAGGTAAGTTGACTCCGAAAGGAGGCACTTTTCCCCAGGAAGCCAAACTCAAGAACCCTCAATGCAGGTGTCATTTTGTGGGGCGCGTTTGGGCCTCCGATGGCAGCCAGGTTTGGAGGAGGGGGCAGCTTTGGTCTGGGAGAAATCCTCGTCCTTCTGGAATTTTTGGAGGCAAAAGCCCAGGACGGGCCGCAGGCAAGTTAGGCAAGTTGGCTCCGAAAGGAGGCACTTTTCCCCAAGAAGCCAAACTCAAGAGCCCACTTGGCAGATGTCATTTTGTGGGGCGCATTTGGGCCTCTGATGGCAGCCAGGTTTGGAGGAGGGGGCAGCTTTGGTCTGGGAGAAATCCTCGTCCTTATGGAATTTTTGTAGTCTAAAGCCCAGCACGGGCCGCAGGCTAGTTAGGCAAGTTGGCTTTGAAAGGAGGCACTTTCCCCCAAGAAGCCAAACTCAAGAGCCCACTTGGCAGGTGTCATTTTGTAGGGCGCGTTTGGGCCTCCAATGGCAGCCAGGTTTGGAGGAGGGGGCAGCTTTGGTCTGGGAGAAATCCTCGTCCTTATGGAATTTTTGTAGGCAAAAGCCCAGGACGGGCCGCAGGCAAGTTGGCTTTGAAAGGAGGTACTTCCACCCAAGAAGCCAAACTCAAGAGCCCACTTGGCAGGTGTCATTTTGTAGGGCACGTTTGGGCCTCCGATGGCAGCCAGGTTTGGAGGAGGGGGCAGCTTTGGCCTGGGAGAAATCCTCGTCCTTATGGAATTTTTGGAGGCAAAAGCCCAGGACGGGCCGCAGGCAAGTTAGGCAAGTTGGCTCCGAAAGGAGGCACTTTTCCCCAAGAAGCCAAACTCAAGAACCCTCAATGCAGATGTCATTTTGTGGGGCGCGTTTGGGCCTCCGATGGCAGCCAGGTTTGGAGGAGGGGGCAGCTTTGGTCTGGGAGAAATCCTCGTCCTTCTGGAATTTTTGTAGCAAAAGCCCGGGACGGGACACAGGCAAGTTGGTTTTGAAAGGAGTCACTTTTCCCCAAGAAGCCAAACTCAAGAGCCCACTTGGCAGGTGTCATTTTGTAGGGCACGTTTGGGCCTCCGATGGCAGCCAGGTTTGGAGGAGGGGGCAGCTTTGGCCTGGGAGAAATCCTCGTACTTCTGGAATTTTTGTAGGCAAAAGCCCAGGACGGGCCGCAGGCAAGTTAGGCAAGTTGGCTCCGAAAGGAGGCACTTTTCCCCAAGAAGCCAAACTCAAGAACCCTCAATGCAGATGTCATTTTGTGGGGCGCGTTTGGGCCTCCGATGGCAGCCAGGTTTGGAGGAGGGGGCAGCTTTGGTCTGGGAGAAATCCTCGTCCTTATGGAATTTTTGTAGGCAAAAGCCCAGCACGGGCCGCAGGCTAGTTAGGCAAGTTGGCTTTGAAAGGAGGCACTTTTCCGCAAGAAGCCAAACTCAAGAGCCCACTTGGCAGATGTCATTTTGTAGGGCGCGTTTGGGCCTCTGATGGCAGCCAGGTTTGGAGGAGGGGGCAGCTTTGGTCTGGGAGAAATCCTCGTCCTTATGGAATTTTTGTAGGCAAAAGCCCAGGACCGGCCGCAGGCAAGTTGGCTTTGAAAGGAGGCACTTCCACCCAAGAAGCCAAACTCAAGAGCCCACTTGGCAGGTGTCATTTTGTAGGGCACGTTTGGGCCTCTGATGGCAGCCAGGTTTGGAGGAGGGGGCAGCTTTGGTCTGGGAGAAATCCTCGTCCTTCTGGAATTTTTGTAGGCAAAAGCCCTGCATGGGCCGCAGGCAAGTTGACTCCGAAAGGAGGCACTTTTCCCCAGGAAGCCAAACTCAAGAGCCCACTTGGCAGATGTCATTTTGTGGGGCGCATTTGGGCCTCTGATGGCAGCCAGGTTTGGAGGAGGGGGCAGCTTTGGTCTGGGAGAAATCCTCGTCCTTATGGAATTTTTGTAGTCTAAAGCCCAGCACGGGCCGCAGGCTAGTTAGGCAAGTTGGCTTTGAAAGGAGGCACTTTTCCCCAAGAAGCCAAACTCAAGAGCCCACTTGGCAGGTGTCATTTTGTAGGGCAAGTATGGGCCTCCGATGGCAGCCAGGTTTGGAGGAGGGGGCAGCTTTGGTCTGGGAGAAATCCTCATCCTTATGGAATTTTTGTAGGCAAAAGCCCAGGACGGGCCGCAGGCAAGTTGGCTTTGAAAGGAGGTACTTCCACCCAAGAAGCCAAACTCAAGAGCCCACTTGGCAGGTGTCATTTTGTAGGGCACGTTTGGGCCTCCGATGGCAGCCAGGTTTGGAGGAGGGGGCAGCTTTGGCCTGGGAGAAATCCTCGTCCTTATGGAATATTTGGAGGCAAAAGCCCAGGACGGGCCGCAGGCAAGTTAGGCAAGTTGGCTCCGAAAGGAGGCACTTTTCCCCAAGAAGCCAAACTCAAGAACCCTCAATGCAGATGTCATTTTGTGGGGCGCGTTTGGGCCTCCGATGGCAGCCAGGTTTGGAGGAGGGGGCAGCTTTGGTCTGGGAGAAATCCTCGTCCTTATGGAATTTTTGGAGGCAAAAGCCCTGCATGGGCCGCAGGCAAGTTGACTCCGAAAGGAGGCACTTTTCCCCAGGAAGCCAAACTCAAGAACCCTCAATGCAGGTGTAATTTTGTGGGGCGCGTTTGGGCCTCCGATGGCAGCCAGGTTTGGAGGAGGGGGCAGCTTTGGTCTGGGAGAAATCCTCGTCCTTATGGAATTTTTGGAGGCAAAAGCCCAGGACGGGCCGCAGGCAAGTTAGGCAATTTGGCTCCGAAAGGAGGCACTTTTCCCCAAGAAGCCAAACTCAAGAGCCCACTTGGCAGATGTCATTTTGTAGGGCGCGTTTGGGCCTCTGATGGCAGCCAGGTTTGGAGGAGGGGGCAGCTTTGGTCTGGGAGAAATCCTCGTCCTTCTGGAATTTTTGTAGGCAAAAGCCCAGCACGGGCCGCAGGCTAGTTAGGCAAGTTGGCTCCGAAAGGAGGCACTTTTCCCCAAGAAGCCAAACTCAAGAGCCCACTTGGCAGGTGTCATTTTGTAGGGCGCGTTTGGGCCTCCGATGGCAGCCAGGTTTGGAGGAGGGGGCAGCTTTGGTCTGGGAGAAATCCTCGTCCTTATGGAATTTTTGGAGGCAAAAGCCCTGCATGGGCCGCCGGCAAGTTGACTCCGAAAGGAGGCACTTTTCCTCAAGAAGCCAAACTCAAGAGCCCGCTTGGCAGATGTCATTTTGTAGGGCGCGTTTGGGCCTCCGATGGCAGCCAGGTTTGGCGGAGGGGGCAGCTTTGGTCTGGGAGAAATCCTCGTCCTTATGGAATTTTTGTAGGCAAAAGCCCTGCATGGGCCGCCGGCAAGTTGACTCCGAAATGAGGCAATTTTCCCCAAGAAGCCAAATTCAAGAGCCCACTTGGCAGGTGTCATTTTGTAGGGCGCGTTTGGGCCTCCGATGGCAGCCAGGTTTGGAGGAGGGGGCAGCTTTGGTCTGGGAGAAATCCTCGTCCTTATGGAATTTTTGTAGGCAAAACCCCTGCATGAGCCGCAGGCAAGTTGACTCCGAAAGGAGGCACTTTTCCCCAGAAAGCCAAACTCAAGAGCCCACTTGGCAGATGTCATTTTGTAGGGCGCGTTTGGGCTTCCGATGGCAGCCAGGTTTGGAGGAGGGGGCAGCTTTGGTCTGGGAGGAATCCTCGTCCTTATGGAATTTTTGTAGCAAAAGCCCGTGACGGGACGCAGGCAAGTTGGTTTTGAAAGTAGTCACTTTTCCCCAAGAAGCCAAACTCAATAGCCCACTTGGCAGATGTCATTTTGTAGGGCGCGTTTGGGCCTCCGATGGCAGCCAGGTTTGGAGGAGGGGGCAGCTTTGGTCTGGGAGAAATCCTCGTCCTTCTGGAATTTTTGTAGGCAAAAGCCCAGGACCGGCCGCAGGCAAGTTGGCTTTGAAAGGAGGCACTTCCACCCAAGAAGCCAAACTCAAGAGCCCACTTGGCAGGTGTCATTTTGTAGGGCACGTTTGGGCCTCCGATGGCAGCCAGGTTTGGAGGAGGGGGCAGCTTTGGTCTGGGAGAAATCCTCGTCCTTCTGGAATTTTTGCAGGCAAAAGCCCTGCATGGGCCGCAGGCAAGTTGACTCCGAAAGGAGGCACTTTTCCACCAGGAAGCCAAACTCAAGAACCCTCAATGCAGGTGTCATTTTGTGGGGCGCGTTTGGGCCTCCGATGGCAGCCAGGTTTGGAGGAGGGGGCAGCTTTGGTCTGGGAGAAATCCTCGTCCTTCTGGAATTTTTGGAGGCAAAAGCCCAGGACGGGCCGCAGGCAAGTTAGGCAAGTTGGCTCCGAAAGGAGGCACTTTTCCCCAAGAAGCCAAACTCAAGAGCCCACTTGGCAGATGTCATTTTGTGGGGCGCATTTGGGCCTCTGATGGCAGCCAGGTTTGGAGGAGGGGGCAGCTTTGGTCTGGGAGAAATCCTCGTCCTTATGGAATTTTTGTAGTCTAAAGCCCAGCACGGGCCGCAGGCAAGTTGGCTTTGAAAGGAGGTACTTCCACCCAAGAAGCCAAACTCAAGAGCCCACTTGGCAGGTGTCATTTTGTAGGGCACGTTTGGGCCTCCGATGGCAGCCAGGTTTGGAGGAGGGGGCAGCTTTGGTCTGGGAGAAATCCTCATCCTTATGGAATTTTTGTAGGCAAAAGCCCAGGACGGGCCGCAGGCAAGTTGGCTTTGAAAGGAGGTACTTCCACCCAAGAAGCCAAACTCAAGAGCCCACTTGGCAGGTGTCATTTTGTAGGGCACGTTTGGGCCTCCGATGGCAGCCAGGTTTGGAGGAGGGGGCAGCTTTGGTCTGGGAGAAATCCTCGTCCTTCTGGAATTTTTGTAGGCAAAAGCCCAGCACGGGCCGCAGGCTAGTTAGGCAAGTTGGCTCCGAAAGGAGGCACTTTTCCCCAAGAAGCCAAACTCAAGAGCCCACTTGGCAGGTGTCATTTTGTAGGGCGCGTTTGGGCCTCCGATGGCAGCCAGGTTTGGAGGAGGGGGCAGCTTTGGTCTGGGAGAAATCCTCGTCCTTATGGAATTTTTGGAGGCAAAAGCCCTGCATGGGCCGCCGGCAAGTTGACTCCGAAAGGAGGCACTTTTCCTCAAGAAGCCAAACTCAAGAGCCCGCTTGGCAGATGTCATTTTGTAGGGCGCGTTTGGGCCTCCGATGGCAGCCAGGTTTGGCGGAGGGGGCAGCTTTGGTCTGGGAGGAATCCTCGTCCTTATGGAATTTTTGTAGGCAAAAGCCCTGCATGGGCCGCCGGCAAGTTGACTCCGAAAGGAGGCAATTTTCCCCAAGAAGCCAAATTCAAGAGCCCACTTGGCAGGTGTCATTTTGTAGGGCGCGTTTGGGCCTCCGATGGCAGCCAGGTTTGGAGGAGGGGGCAGCTTTGGTCTGGGAGAAATCCTCGTCCTTATGGAATTTTTGTAGGCAAAACCCCTGCATGAGCCGCAGGCAAGTTGACTCCGAAAGGAGGCACTTTTCCCCAGAAAGCCAAACTCAAGAGCCCACTTGGCAGATGTCATTTTGTAGGGCGCGTTTGGGCTTCCGATGGCAGCCAGGTTTGGAGGAGGGGGCAGCTTTGGTCTGGGAGGAATCCTCGTCCTTATGGAATTTTTGTAGCAAAAGCCCGTGACGGGACGCAGGCAAGTTGGTTTTGAAAGTAGTCACTTTTCCCCAAGAAGCCAAACTCAATAGCCCACTTGGCAGGTGTCATTTTCTAGGGCGCGTTTGGGCCTCCGATGTCAGCCAGGTTTGGAGGAGGGGGCAGCTTTGGTCCGGGAGAAATCCTCGTCCTTATGGAATTTTTGGAGTCTAAAGCCCAGCACGGGCCGCAGGCTAGTTAGGCAAGTTGGCTTTGAAAGGAGGCACTTTTCCTCAAGAAGCCAATCTCAAGAGCCCACTTGGCAGATGTCATTTTGTAGGGCGCGTTTGGGCCTCCGATGGCAGCCAGGTTTGGAGGAGGGGGCAGCTTTGGTCTGGGAGAAATCCTCGTCCTTCTGGAATTTTTGTAGGCAAAAGCCCAGGACGGGCCGCAGGCAAGTTGGCTTTGAAAGGAGGCACTTCCACCCAAGAAGCCAAACTCAAGAGCCCACTTGGCAGGTGTCATTTTGTAGGGCACGTTTGGGCCTCCGATGGCAGCCAGGTTTGGAGGAGGGGGCAGCTTTGGTCTGGGAGAAATCCTCATCCTTATGGAATTTTTGTAGGCAAAAGCCCAGGACGGGCCGCAGGCAAGTTGGCTTTGAAAGGAGGTACTTCCACCCAAGAAGCCAAACTCAAGAGCCCACTTGGCAGGTGTCATTTTGTAGGGCACGTTTGGGCCTCCGATGGCAGCCAGGTTTGGAGGAGGGGGCAGCTTTGGTCTGGGAGAAATCCTCGTCCTTCTGGAATTTTTGTAGGCAAAAGCCCAGCACGGGCCGCAGGCTAGTTAGGCAAGTTGGCTCCGAAAGGAGGCACTTTTCCCCAAGAAGCCAAACTCAAGAGCCCACTTGGCAGGTGTCATTTTGTAGGGCGCGTTTGGGCCTCCGATGGCAGCCAGGTTTGGAGGAGGGGGCAGCTTTGGTCTGGGAGAAATCCTCGTCCTTATGGAATTTTTGGAGGCAAAAGCCCTGCATGGGCCGCCGGCAAGTTGACTCCGAAAGGAGGCACTTTTCCTCAAGAAGCCAAACTCAAGAGCCCGCTTGGCAGATGTCATTTTGTAGGGCGCGTTTGGGCCTCCGATGGCAGCCAGGTTTGGCGGAGGGGGCAGCTTTGGTCTGGGAGGAATCCTCGTCCTTATGGAATTTTTGTAGGCAAAAGCCCTGCATGGGCCGCCGGCAAGTTGACTCCGAAAGGAGGCAATTTTCCCCAAGAAGCCAAATTCAAGAGCCCACTTGGCAGGTGTCATTTTGTAGGGCGCGTTTGGGCCTCCGATGGCAGCCAGGTTTGGAGGAGGGGGCAGCTTTGGTCTGGGAGAAATCCTCGTCCTTATGGAATTTTTGTAGGCAAAACCCCTGCATGAGCCGCAGGCAAGTTGACTCCGAAAGGAGGCACTTTTCCCCAGAAAGCCAAACTCAAGAGCCCACTTGGCAGATGTCATTTTGTAGGGCGCGTTTGGGCTTCCGATGGCAGCCAGGTTTGGAGGAGGGGGCAGCTTTGGTCTGGGAGGAATCCTCGTCCTTATGGAATTTTTGTAGCAAAAGCCCGTGACGGGACGCAGGCAAGTTGGTTTTGAAAGTAGTCACTTTTCCCCAAGAAGCCAAACTCAATAGCCCACTTGGCAGGTGTCATTTTCTAGGGCGCGTTTGGGCCTCCGATGTCTGCCAGGTTTGGAGGAGGGGGCAGCTTTGGTCTGGGAGAAATCCTCGTCCTTATGGAATTTTTGTAGTCTAAAGCCCAGCACGGGCCGCAGGCTAGTTAGGCAAGTTGGCTTTGAAAGGAGGCACTTTTCCTCAAGAAGCCAATCTCAAGAGCCCACTTGGCAGATGTCATTTTGTAGGGCGCGTTTGGGCCTCCGATGGCAGCCAGGTTTGGAGGAGGGGGCAGCTTTGGTCTGGGAGAAATCCTCGTCCTTCTGGAATTTTTGTAGGCAAAAGCCCAGGACCGGCCGCAGGCAAGTTGGCTTTGAAAGGAGGCACTTCCACCCAAGAAGCCAAACTCAAGAGCCCACTTGGCAGGTGTCATTTTGTAGGGCACGTTTGGGCCTCCGATGGCAGCCAGGTTTGGAGGAGGGGGCAGCTTTGGTCTGGGAGAAATCCTCGTCCTTCTGGAATTTTTGTAGGCAAAAGCCCTGCATGGGCCGCAGGCAAGTTGACTCCGAAAGGAGGCACTTTTCCACCAGGAAGCCAAACTCAAGAACCCTCAATGCAGGTGTCATTTTGTGGGGCGCGTTTGGGCCTCCGATGGCAGCCAGGTTTGGAGGAGGGGGCAGCTTTGGTCTGGGAGAAATCCTCGTCCTTCTGGAATTTTTGGAGGCAAAAGCCCAGGACGGGCCGCAGGCAAGTTAGGCAAGTTGGCTCCGAAAGGAGGCACTTTTCCCCAAGAAGCCAAACTCAAGAGCCCACTTGGCAGATGTCATTTTGTGGGGCGCATTTGGGCCTCTGATGGCAGCCAGGTTTGGAGGAGGGGGCAGCTTTGGTCTGGGAGAAATCCTCGTCCTTATGGAATTTTTGTAGTCTAAAGCCCAGCACGGGCCGCAGGCAAGTTGGCTTTGAAAGGAGGTACTTCCACCCAAGAAGCCAAACTCAAGAGCCCACTTGGCAGGTGTCATTTTGTAGGGCACGTTTGGGCCTCCGATGGCAGCCAGGTTTGGAGGAGGGGGCAGCTTTGGTCTGGGAGAAATCCTCATCCTTATGGAATTTTTGTAGGCAAAAGCCCAGGACGGGCCGCAGGCAAGTTGGCTTTGAAAGGAGGTACTTCCACCCAAGAAGCCAAACTCAAGAGCCCACTTGGCAGGTGTCATTTTGTAGGGCACGTTTGGGCCTCCGATGGCAGCCAGGTTTGGAGGAGGGGGCAGCTTTGGCCTGGGAGAAATCCTCGTCCTTATGGAATTTTTGGAGGCAAAAGCCCAGGACGGGCCGCAGGCAAGTTAGGCAAGTTGGCTCCGAAAGGAGGCACTTTTCCCCAAGAAGCCAAACTCAAGAACCCTCAATGCAGATGTCATTTTGTGGGGCGCGTTTGGGCCTCCGATGGCAGCCAGGTTTGGAGGAGGGGGCAGCTTTGGTCTGGGAGAAATCCTCGTCCTTCTGGAATTTTTGTAGCAAAAGCCCGGGACGGGACACAGGCAAGTTGGTTTTGAAAGGAGTCACTTTTCCCCAAGAAGCCAAACTCAAGAGCCCACTTGGCAAATGTCATTTTGTAGGGCACGTTTGGGCCTCCGATGGCAGCCAGGTTTGGAGGAGGGGGCAGCTTTGGCCTGGGAGAAATCCTCGTCCTTCTGGAATTTTTGTAGGCAAAAGCCCAGGACGGGCCGCAGGCAAGTTAGGCAAGTTGGCTCCGAAAGGAGGCACTTTTCCCCAAGAAGCCAAACTCAAGAACCCTCAATGCAGATGTCATTTTGTGGGGCGCGTTTGGGCCTCCGATGGCAGCCAGGTTTGGAGGAGGGGGCAGCTTTGGTCTGGGAGAAATCCTCGTCCTTATGGAATTTTTGTAGTCAAAAGCCCAGCACGGGCCGCAGGCTAGTTAGGCAAGTTGGCTTTGAAAGGAGGCACTTTTCCGCAAGAAGCCAAACTCAAGAGCCCGCTTGGCAGATGTCATTTTGTAGGGCGCGTTTGGGCCTCCGATGGCAGCCAGGTTTGGAGGAGGGGGCAGCTTTGGTCTGGGAGAAATCCTTGTCCTTATGGAATTTTATAGCAAAAGCCCAGGACGGGCCGCAGGCAAGTTGGCTTTGAAAGGAGGCACTTCCACCCAAGAAGCCAAACTCAAGAGCCCACTTGGCAGGTGTCATTTTGTAGGGCACGTTTGGGCCTCCGATGGCAGCCAGGTTTGGAGGAGGGGGCAGCTTTGGTCTGGGAGAAATCCTCGTCCTTCTGGAATTTTTGTAGGCAAAAGCCCTGCATGGGCCGCAGGCAAGTTGACTCCGAAAGGAGGCACTTTTCCCCAGGAAGCCAAACTCAAGAACCCTCAATGCAGGTGTCATTTTGTGGGGCGCGTTTGGGCCTCCGATGGCAGCCAGGTTTGGAGGAGGGGGCAGCTTTGGTCTGGGAGAAATCCTCGTCCTTCTGGAATTTTTGGAGGCAAAAGCCCAGGACGGGCCGCAGGCAAGTTAGGCAATTTGGCTCCGAAAGGAGGCACTTTTCCCCAAGAAGCCAAACTCAAGAGCCCACTTGGCAGATGTCATTTTGTAGGGCGCGTTTGGGCCTCTGATGGCAGCCAGGTTTGGAGGAGGGGGCAGCTTTGGTCTGGGAGAAATCCTCGTCCTTATGGAATTTTTGTAGGCAAAAGCCAAGCACAGGCCGCAGGCTAGTTAGGCAAGTTGGCTCCGAAAGGAGGCACTTTTCCCCAAGAAGGCAAACTCAAGAGCCCACTTGGCAGATGTCATTTTGTAGGGCGCGTTTGGGCCTCCGATGGCAGCCAGGTTTGGAGGAGGGGGCAGCTTTGGTCTGGGAGAAATCCTCGTCCTTATGGAATTTTTGTAGGCAAAAGCCCAGGACGGGCCGCAGGCAAGTTAGGCATGTTGGCTTTGAAAGGAGGCACTTTTCCCCAAGAAGCCAAACTCAAGAACCCACAATGCAGATGTCATTTTGTAGGGCGCGTTTGGGCCTCCGATGGCAGCCAGGTTTGGAGGAGGGGGCAGCTTTGGTCTGGGAGAAATCCTCGTCCTTCTGGAATTTTTGGAGGCAAAAGCCCTGCATGGGCCGCAGTCAAGTTGACTCCGAAAGGAGGCACTTTTCCCCAGGAAGCCAAACTCAAGAGCCCACTTGGCAGATGTCATTTTGTAGGGCGCGTTTGGGCCTCCGATGGCAGCCAGGTTTGGAGGAGGGGGCAGCTTTGGTCTGGGAGAAATCCTCGTCCATATGGAATTTTTGAAGCAAAAGCCCTGCATGGGCCGCATTCAAGTTAGGCATGTTGGCTTTGAAAGGAGGCACTTTTCCGCAAGAAGCCAAACTCAAGAGCCCACTTGGCAAATGTCGTTTTGTAGGGCGCGTTTGGGCCTCCGATGGCAGCCAGGTTTGGAGGAGGGGGCAGCTTTGGTCTGGGAGAAATCCTTGTCCTTATGGAATTTTTGTAGCAAAAGCCCAGGACGGGCCGCAGGCAAGTTGGCTTTGAAAGGAGGCACTTCCACCCAAGAAGCCAAACTCAAGAGCCCACTTGGCAGGTGTCATTTTGTAGGGCACGTTTGGGCCTCCGATGGCAGCCAGGTTTGGAGGAGGGGGCAGCTTTGGTCTGGGAGAAATCCTCGTCCTTCTGGAATTTTTGTAGGCAAAAGCCCTGCATGGGCCGCAGGCAAGTTGACTCCGAAAGGAGGCACTTTTCCCCAGGAAGCCAAACTCAAGAACCCTCAATGCAGGTGTCATTTTGTGGGGCGCGTTTGGGCCTCCGATGGCAGCCAGGTTTGGAGGAGGGGGCAGCTTTGGTCTGGGAGAAATCCTCGTCCTTCTGGAATTTTTGGAGGCAAAAGCCCAGGACGGGCCGCAGGCAAGTTAGGCAATTTGGCTCCGAAAGGAGGCACTTTTCCCCAAGAAGCCAAACTCAAGAGCCCACTTGGCAGATGTCATTTTGTAGGGCGCGTTTGGGCCTCTGATGGCAGCCAGGTTTGGAGGAGGGGGCAGCTTTGGTCTGGGAGAAATCCTCGTCCTTATGGAATTTTTGTAGGCAAAAGCCCAGGACCGGCCGCAGGCAAGTTGGCTTTGAAAGGAGGCACTTCCACCCAAGAAGCCAAACTCAAGAGCCCACTTGGCAGGTGTCATTTTGTAGGGCACGTTTGGGCCTCCGATGGCAGCCAGGTTTGGAGGAGGGGGCAGCTTTGGTCTGGGAGAAATCCTCGTCCTTCTGGAATTTTTGTAGGCAAAAGCCCTGCATGGGCCGCAGGCAAGTTGACTCCGAAAGGAGGCACTTTTCCCCAGGAAGCCAAACTCAAGACCCCTCAATGCAGGTGTCATTTTGTGGGGCGCGTTTGGGCCTCCGATGGCAGCCAGGTTTGGAGGAGGGGGCAGCTTTGGTCTGGGAGAAATCCTCGTCCTTCTGGAATTTTTGGAGGCAAAAGCCCAGGACGGGCCGCAGGCAAGTTAGGCAAGTTGGCTCCGAAAGGAGGCACTTTTCCCCAAGAAGCCAAACTCAAGAGCCCACTTGGCAGATGTCATTTTGTGGGGCGCATTTGGGCCTCTGATGGCAGCCAGGTTTGGAGGAGGGGGCAGCTTTGGTCTGGTAGAAATCCTCGTCCTTATGGAATTTTTGTAGTCTAAAGCCCAGCACGGGCCGCAGGCTAGTTAGGCAAGTTGGCTTTGAAAGGAGGCACTTTTCCCCAAGAAGCCAAACTCAAGAGCCCACTTGGCAGGTGTCATTTTGTAGGGCGCGTTTGGGCCTCCAATGGCAGCCAGGTTTGGAGGAGGGGGCAGCTTTGGTCTGGGAGAAATCCTCGTCCTTATGGAATTTTTGTAGGCAAAAGCCCAGGACGGGCCGCAGGCAAGTTGGCTTTGAAAGGAGGTACTTCCACCCAAGAAGCCAAACTCAAGAGCCCACTTGGCAGGTGTCATTTTGTAGGGCAAGTTTGGGCCTCCGATGGCAGCCAGGTTTGGAGGAGGGGGCAGCTTTGGTCTGGGAGAAATCCTCATCCTTATGGAATTTTTGTAGGCAAAAGCCCAGGACGGGCCGCAGGCAAGTTGGCTTTGAAAGGAGGTACTTCCACCCAAGAAGCCAAACTCAAGAGCCCACTTGGCAGGTGTCATTTTGTAGGGCACGTTTGGGCCTCCGATGGCAGCCAGGTTTGGAGGAGGGGGCAGCTTTGGCCTGGGAGAAATCCTCGTCCTTATGGAATTTTTGGAGGCAAAAGCCCAGGACGGGCCGCAGGCAAGTTAGGCAAGTTGGCTCCGAAAGGAGGCAACTTTCCCCAAGAAGCCAAACTCAAGAAACCTCAATGCAGATGTCATTTTGTGGGGCGCGTTTGGGCCTCCGATGGCAGCCAGGTTTGGAGGAGGGGGCAGCTTTGGTCTGGGAGAAATCCTCGTCCTTATGGAATTTTTGTCGGCAAAAGCCCTGCATGGGCCGCAGGCAAGTTGACTCCGAAAGGAGGCACTTTTCCCCAGGAAGCCAAACTCAAGAACCCTCAATGCAGGTGTCATTTTGTGGGGCGCGTTTGGGCCTCCGATGGCAGCCAGGTTTGGAGGAGGGGGCAGCTTTGGTCTGGGAGAAATCCTCGTCCTTATGGAATTTTTGGAGGCAAAAGCCCAGGACGGGCCGCAGGCAAGTTAGGCAATTTGGCTCCGAAAGGAGGCACTTTTCCCCAAGAAGCCAAACTCAAGAGCCCACTTGGCAGATGTCATTTTGTAGGGCGCGTTTGGGCCTCCGATGGCAGCCAGGTTTGGAGGAGGGGGCAGCTTTGGTCTGGGAGAAATCCTCGTCCTTATGGAATTTTTGTAGGCAAAAGCCCAGCACGGGCCGCAGGCTAGTTAGGCAAGTTGGCTCCGAAAGGAGGCACTTTTCCCCAAGAAGCCAAACTCAAGAGCCCACTTGGCAGGTGTCATTTTGTAGGGCGCGTTTGGGCCTCCGATGGCAGCCAGGTTTGGAGGAGGGGGCAGCTTTGGTCTGGGAGAAATCCTCGTCCTTATGGAATTTTTGGAGGCAAAAGCCCTGCATGGGCCGCCGGCAAGTTGACTCCGAAAGGAGGCACTTTTCCTCAAGAAGCCAAACTCAAGAGCCCGCTTGGCAGATGTCATTTTGTAGGGCGCGTTTGGGCCTCCGATGGAGGCCAGGTTTGGCGGAGGGGGCAGCTTTGGTCTGGTAGAAATCCTCGTCCTTATGGAATTTTTGTAGGCAAAAGCCCAGGACGGGCCGCAGGCAAGTTAGGCATGTTGGCTTTGAAAGGAGGCACTTTTCCCCAAGAAGCCAAACTCAAGAACCCACAATGCAGATGTCATTTTGTAGGGCGCGTTTGGGCCTCCGATGGCAGCCAGGTTTGGAGGAGGGGGCAGCTTTGGTCTGGGAGAAATCCTCGTCCTTATGGAATTTTTGTAGGCAAAAGCCCTGCATGGGCCGCAGTCAAGTTGACTCCGAAAGGAGGCACTTTTCCCCAGGAAGCCAAACTCAAGAGCCCACTTGGCAGATGTCATTTTGTAGGGCGCGTTTGGGCCTCCGATGGCAGCCAGGTTTGGAGGAGGGGGCAGCTTTGGTCTGGGAGAAATCCTCGTCCTTATGGAATTTTTGTAGGCAAAAGCCCAGGACCGGCCGCAGGCAAGTTGGCTTTGAAAGGAGGCACTTCCACCCAAGAAGCCAAACTCAAGAGCCCACTTGGCAGGTGTCATTTTGTAGGGCACGTTTGGGCCTCCGATGGCAGCCAGGTTTGGAGGAGGGGGCAGCTTTGGTCTGGGAGAAATCCTCGTCCTTCTGGAATTTTTGTAGGCAAAAGCCCTGCATGGGCCGCAGGCAAGTTGACTCCGAAAGGAGGCACTTTTCCCCAGGAAGCCAAACTCAAGACCCCTCAATGCAGGTGTCATTTTGTGGGGCGCGTTTGGGCCTCCGATGGCAGCCAGGTTTGGAGGAGGGGGCAGCTTTGGTCTGGGAGAAATCCTCGTCCTTCTGGAATTTTTGGAGGCAAAAGCCCAGGACGGGCCGCAGGCAAGTTAGGCAAGTTGGCTCCGAAAGGAGGCACTTTTCCCCAAGAAGCCAAACTCAAGAGCCCACTTGGCAGATGTCATTTTGTGGGGCGCATTTGGGCCTCTGATGGCAGCCAGGTTTGGAGGAGGGGGCAGCTTTGGTCTGGTAGAAATCCTCGTCCTTATGGAATTTTTGTAGTCTAAAGCCCAGCACGGGCCGCAGGCTAGTTAGGCAAGTTGGCTTTGAAAGGAGGCACTTTTCCCCAAGAAGCCAAACTCAAGAGCCCACTTGGCAGGTGTCATTTTGTAGGGCGCGTTTGGGCCTCCAATGGCAGCCAGGTTTGGAGGAGGGGGCAGCTTTGGTCTGGGAGAAATCCTCGTCCTTATGGAATTTTTGTAGGCAAAAGCCCAGGACGGGCCGCAGGCAAGTTGGCTTTGAAAGGAGGTACTTCCACCCAAGAAGCCAAACTCAAGAGCCCACTTGGCAGGTGTCATTTTGTAGGGCAAGTTTGGGCCTCCGATGGCAGCCAGGTTTGGAGGAGGGGGCAGCTTTGGTCTGGGAGAAATCCTCATCCTTATGGAATTTTTGTAGGCAAAAGCCCAGGACGGGCCGCAGGCAAGTTGGCTTTGAAAGGAGGTACTTCCACCCAAGAAGCCAAACTCAAGAGCCCACTTGGCAGGTGTCATTTTGTAGGGCACGTTTGGGCCTCCGATGGCAGCCAGGTTTGGAGGAGGGGGCAGCTTTGGCCTGGGAGAAATCCTCGTCCTTATGGAATTTTTGGAGGCAAAAGCCCAGGACGGGCCGCAGGCAAGTTAGGCAAGTTGGCTCCGAAAGGAGGCAACTTTCCCCAAGAAGCCAAACTCAAGAAACCTCAATGCAGATGTCATTTTGTGGGGCGCGTTTGGGCCTCCGATGGCAGCCAGGTTTGGAGGAGGGGGCAGCTTTGGTCTGGGAGAAATCCTCGTCCTTATGGAATTTTTGTCGGCAAAAGCCCTGCATGGGCCGCAGGCAAGTTGACTCCGAAAGGAGGCACTTTTCCCCAGGAAGCCAAACTCAAGAACCCTCAATGCAGGTGTCATTTTGTGGGGCGCGTTTGGGCCTCCGATGGCAGCCAGGTTTGGAGGAGGGGGCAGCTTTGGTCTGGGAGAAATCCTCGTCCTTATGGAATTTTTGGAGGCAAAAGCCCAGGACGGGCCGCAGGCAAGTTAGGCAATTTGGCTCCGAAAGGAGGCACTTTTCCCCAAGAAGCCAAACTCAAGAGCCCACTTGGCAGATGTCATTTTGTAGGGCGCGTTTGGGCCTCCGATGGCAGCCAGGTTTGGAGGAGGGGGCAGCTTTGGTCTGGGAGAAATCCTCGTCCTTATGGAATTTTTGTAGGCAAAAGCCCAGCACGGGCCGCAGGCTAGTTAGGCAAGTTGGCTCCGAAAGGAGGCACTTTTCCCCAAGAAGCCAAACTCAAGAGCCCACTTGGCAGGTGTCATTTTGTAGGGCGCGTTTGGGCCTCCGATGGCAGCCAGGTTTGGAGGAGGGGGCAGCTTTGGTCTGGGAGAAATCCTCGTCCTTATGGAATTTTTGGAGGCAAAAGCCCTGCATGGGCCGCCGGCAAGTTGACTCCGAAAGGAGGCACTTTTCCTCAAGAAGCCAAACTCAAGAGCCCGCTTGGCAGATGTCATTTTGTAGGGCGCGTTTGGGCCTCCGATGGAGGCCAGGTTTGGCGGAGGGGGCAGCTTTGGTCTGGTAGAAATCCTCGTCCTTATGGAATTTTTGTAGGCAAAAGCCCAGGACGGGCCGCAGGCAAGTTAGGCATGTTGGCTTTGAAAGGAGGCACTTTTCCCCAAGAAGCCAAACTCAAGAACCCACAATGCAGATGTCATTTTGTAGGGCGCGTTTGGGCCTCCGATGGCAGCCAGGTTTGGAGGAGGGGGCAGCTTTGGTCTGGGAGAAATCCTCGTCCTTATGGAATTTTTGTAGGCAAAAGCCCTGCATGGGCCGCAGTCAAGTTGACTCCGAAAGGAGGCACTTTTCCCCAGGAAGCCAAACTCAAGAGCCCACTTGGCAGATGTCATTTTGTAGGGCGCGTTTGGGCCTCCGATGGCAGCCAGGTTTGGAGGAGGGGGCAGCTTTGGTCTGGGAGAAATCCTCGTCCATATGGAATTTTTGAAGCAAAAGCCCTGCATGGGCCGCATTCAAGTTAGGCATGTTGGCTTTGAAAGGAGGCACTTTTCCGCAAGAAGCCAAACTCAAGAGCCCACTTGGCAAATGTCGTTTTGTAGGGCGCGTTTGGGCCTCCGATGGCAGCCAGGTTTGGAGGAGGGGGCAGCTTTGGTCTGGGAGAAATCCTTGTCCTTATGGAATTTTTGTAGCAAAAGCCCAGGACGGGCCGCAGGCAAGTTGGCTTTGAAAGGAGGCACTTCCACCCAAGAAGCCAAACTCAAGAGCCCACTTGGCAGGTGTCATTTTGTAGGGCACGTTTGGGCCTCCGATGGCAGCCAGGTTTGGAGGAGGGGGCAGCTTTGGTCTGGGAGAAATCCTCGTCCTTCTGGAATTTTTGTAGGCAAAAGCCCTGCATGGGCCGCAGGCAAGTTGACTCCGAAAGGAGGCACTTTTCCCCAGGAAGCCAAACTCAAGAACCCTCAATGCAGGTGTCATTTTGTGGGGCGCGTTTGGGCCTCCGATGGCAGCCAGGTTTGGAGGAGGGGGCAGCTTTGGTCTGGGAGAAATCCTCGTCCTTCTGGAATTTTTGGAGGCAAAAGCCCAGGACGGGCCGCAGGCAAGTTAGGCAATTTGGCTCCGAAAGGAGGCACTTTTCCCCAAGAAGCCAAACTCAAGAGCCCACTTGGCAGATGTCATTTTGTAGGGCGCGTTTGGGCCTCTGATGGCAGCCAGGTTTGGAGGAGGGGGCAGCTTTGGTCTGGGAGAAATCCTCGTCCTTATGGAATTTTTGTAGGCAAAAGCCCAGGACCGGCCGCAGGCAAGTTGGCTTTGAAAGGAGGCACTTCCACCCAAGAAGCCAAACTCAAGAGCCCACTTGGCAGGTGTCATTTTGTAGGGCACGTTTGGGCCTCCGATGGCAGCCAGGTTTGGAGGAGGGGGCAGCTTTGGTCTGGGAGAAATCCTCGTCCTTCTGGAATTTTTGTAGGCAAAAGCCCTGCATGGGCCGCAGGCAAGTTGACTCCGAAAGGAGGCACTTTTCCCCAGGAAGCCAAACTCAAGACCCCTCAATGCAGGTGTCATTTTGTGGGGCGCGTTTGGGCCTCCGATGGCAGCCAGGTTTGGAGGAGGGGGCAGCTTTGGTCTGGGAGAAATCCTCGTCCTTCTGGAATTTTTGGAGGCAAAAGCCCAGGACGGGCCGCAGGCAAGTTAGGCAAGTTGGCTCCGAAAGGAGGCACTTTTCCCCAAGAAGCCAAACTCAAGAGCCCACTTGGCAGATGTCATTTTGTGGGGCGCATTTGGGCCTCTGATGGCAGCCAGGTTTGGAGGAGGGGGCAGCTTTGGTCTGGGAGAAATCCTCGTCCTTATGGAATTTTTGTAGTCTAAAGCCCAGCACGGGCCGCAGGCTAGTTAGGCAAGTTGGCTTTGAAAGGAGGCACTTTTCCCCAAGAAGTCAAACTCAAGAGCCCACTTGGCAGGTGTCATTTTGTAGGGCGCGTTTGGGCCTCCAATGGCAGCCAGGTTTGGAGGAGGGGGCAGCTTTGGTCTGGGAGAAATCCTCGTCCTTATGGAATTTTTGTAGGCAAAAGCCCAGGACGGGCCGCAGGCAAGTTGGCTTTGAAAGGAGGTACTTCCACCCAAGAAGCCAAACTCAAGAGCCCACTTGGCAGGTGTCATTTTGTAGGGCAAGTTTGGGCCTCCGATGGCAGCCAGGTTTGGAGGAGGGGGCAGCTTTGGTCTGGGAGAAATCCTCATCCTTATGGAATTTTTGTAGGCAAAAGCCCAGGACGGGCCGCAGGCAAGTTGGCTTTGAAAGGAGGTACTTCCACCCAAGAAGCCAAACTCAAGAGCCCACTTGGCAGGTGTCATTTTGTAGGGCACGTTTGGGCCTCCGATGGCAGCCAGGTTTGGAGGAGGGGGCAGCTTTGGCCTGGGAGAAATCCTCGTCCTTATGGAATTTTTGGAGGCAAAAGCCCAGGACGGGCCGCAGGCAAGTTAGGCAAGTTGGCTCCGAAAGGAGGCAATTTTCCCCAAGAAGCCAAACTCAAGAAACCTCAATGCAGATGTCATTTTGTGGGGCGCGTTTGGGCCTCCGATGGCAGCCAGGTTTGGAGGAGGGGGCAGCTTTGGTCTGGGAGAAATCCTCGTCCTTATGGAATTTTTGTCGGCAAAAGCCCTGCATGGGCCGCAGGCAAGTTGACTCCGAAAGGAGGCACTTTTCCCCAGGAAGCCAAACTCAAGAACCCTCAATGCAGGTGTCATTTTGTGGGGCGCGTTTGGGCCTCCGATGGCAGCCAGGTTTGGAGGAGGGGGCAGCTTTGGTCTGGGAGAAATCCTCGTCCTTATGGAATTTTTGGAGGCAAAAGCCCAGGACGGGCCGCAGGCAAGTTAGGCAATTTGGCTCCGAAAGGAGGCACTTTTCCCCAAGAAGCCAAACTCAAGAGCCCACTTGGCAGATGTCATTTTGTAGGGCGCGTTTGGGCCTCCGATGGCAGCCAGGTTTGGAGGAGGGGGCAGCTTTGGTCTGGGAGAAATCCTCGTCCTTATGGAATTTTTGTAGGCAAAAGCCCAGCACGGGCCGCAGGCTAGTTAGGCAAGTTGGCTCCGAAAGGAGGCACTTTTCCCCAAGAAGCCAAACTCAAGAGCCCACTTGGCAGGTGTCATTTTGTAGGGCGCGTTTGGGCCTCCGATGGCAGCCAGGTTTGGAGGAGGGGGCAGCTTTGGTCTGGGAGAAATCCTCGTCCTTATGGAATTTTTGGAGGCAAAAGCCCTGCATGGGCCGCCGGCAAGTTGACTCCGAAAGGAGGCACTTTTCCTCAAGAAGCCAAACTCAAGAGCCCGCTTGGCAGATGTCATTTTGTAGGGCGCGTTTGGGCCTCCGATGGAGGCCAGGTTTGGCGGAGGGGGCAGCTTTGGTCTGGTAGAAATCCTCGTCCTTATGGAATTTTTGTAGGCAAAAGCCCTGCATGGGCCGCAGGTAAGTTGACTCCGAAAGGAGGCACTTTTCCCCAGGAAGCCAAACTCAAGACCCCTCAATGCAGGTGTCATTTTGTGGGGCGCGTTTGGGCCTCCGATGGCAGCCAGGTTTGGAGGAGGGGGCAGCTTTGGTCTGGGAGAAATCCTCGTCCTTCTGGAATTTTTGGAGGCAAAAGCCAAGGACGGGCCGCAGGCAAGTTAGGCAAGTTGGCTCCGAAAGGAGGCACTTTTCCCCAAGAAGCCAAACTCAAGAGCCCACTTGGCAGATGTCATTTTGTGGGGCGCATTTGGGCCTCTGATGGCAGCCAGGTTTGGAGGAGGGGGCAGCTTTGGTCTGGGAGAAATCCTCGTCCTTATGGAATTTTTGTAGTCTAAAGCCCAGCACGGGCCGCAGGCTAGTTAGGCAAGTTGGCTTTGAAAGGAGGCACTTTCCCCCAAGAAGCCAAACTCAAGAGCCCACTTGGCAGGTGTCATTTTGTAGGGCGCGTTTGGGCCTCCAATGGCAGCCAGGTTTGGAGGAGGGGGCAGCTTTGGTCTGGGAGAAATCCTCGTCCTTCTGGAATTTTTGGAGGCAAAAGCCCAGGACGGGCCGCAGGCAAGTTGGCTTTGAAAGGAGGTACTT
Source organism: Cinclus cinclus (assembly GCF_963662255.1). Classification (NCBI taxonomy): domain Eukaryota; kingdom Metazoa; phylum Chordata; class Aves; order Passeriformes; family Cinclidae; genus Cinclus; species Cinclus cinclus. The sequence goes on along the minus strand of NC_085069.1, from coordinate 8,216,692 downwards.
CCACCCAAGAAGCCAAACTCAAGAGCCCACTTGGCAGGTGTCATTTTGTAGGGCACGTTTGGGCCTCCGATGGCAGCCAGGTTTGGAGGAGGGGGCAGCTTTGGCCTGGGAGAAATCCTCGTCCTTATGGAATTTTTGGAGGCAAAAGCCCAGGACGGGCCGCAGGCAAGTTAGGCAAGTTGGCTCCGAAAGGAGGCACTTTTCCCCAAGAAGCCAAACTCAAGAACCCTCAATGCAGATGTCATTTTGTGGGGCGCGTTTGGGCCTCCGATGGCAGCCAGGTTTGGAGGAGGGGGCAGCTTTGGTCTGGGAGAAATCCTCGTCCTTCTGGAATTTTTGTAGCAAAAGCCCGGGACGGGACACAGGCAAGTTGGTTTTGAAAGGAGTCACTTTTCCCCAAGAAGCCAAACTCAAGAGCCCACTTGGCAGGTGTCATTTTGTAGGGCACGTTTGGGCCTCCGATGGCAGCCAGGTTTGGAGGAGGGGGCAGCTTTGGCCTGGGAGAAATCCTCGTCCTTCTGGAATTTTTGTAGGCAAAAGCCCAGGACGGGCCGCAGGCAAGTTAGGCAAGTTGACTCCGAAAGGAGGCACTTTTCCCCAAGAAGCCAAACTCAAGAACCCTCAATGCAGATGTCATTTTGTGGGGCGCGTTTGGGCCTCCGATGGCAGCCAGGTTTGGAGGAGGGGGCAGCTTTGGTCTGGGAGAAATCCTCGTCCTTATGGAATTTTTGTAGTCAAAAGCCCAGCACGGGCCGCAGGCTAGTTAGGCAAGTTGGCTTTGAAAGGAGGCACTTTTCCGCAAGAAGCCAAACTCAAGAGCCCACTTGGCAAATGTCGTTTTGTAGGGCGCGTTTGGGCCTCCGATGGCAGCCAGGTTTGGAGGAGGGGGCAGCTTTGGTCTGGGAGAAATCCTTGTCCTTATGGAATTTTTGTAGCAAAAGCCCAGGACGGGCCGCAGGCAAGTTGGCTTTGAAAGGAGGCACTTCCACCCAAGAAGCCAAACTCAAGAGCCCACTTGGCAGGTGTCATTTTGTAGGGCACGTTTGGGCCTCCGATGGCAGCCAGGTTTGGAGGAGGGGGCAGCTTTGGTCTGGGAGAAATCCTCGTCCTTCTGGAATTTTTGTAGGCAAAAGCCCTGCATGGGCCGCAGGCAAGTTGACTCCGAAAGGAGGCACTTTTCCCCAGGAAGCCAAACTCAAGAACCCTCAATGCAGGTGTCATTTTGTGGGGCGCGTTTGGGCCTCCGATGGCAGCCAGGTTTGGAGGAGGGGGCAGCTTTGGTCTGGGAGAAATCCTCGTCCTTCTGGAATTTTTGGAGGCAAAAGCCCAGGACGGGCCGCAGGCAAGTTAGGCAATTTGGCTCCGAAAGGAGGCACTTTTCCCCAAGAAGCCAAACTCAAGAGCCCACTTGGCAGATGTCATTTTGTAGGGCGCGTTTGGGCCTCTGATGGCAGCCAGGTTTGGAGGAGGGGGCAGCTTTGGTCTGGGAGAAATCCTCGTCCTTATGGAATTTTTGTAGGCAAAAGCCCAGGACCGGCCGCAGGCAAGTTGGCTTTGAAAGGAGGCACTTCCACCCAAGAAGCCAAACTCAAGAGCCCACTTGGCAGGTGTCATTTTGTAGGGCACGTTTGGGCCTCCGATGGCAGCCAGGTTTGGAGGAGGGGGCAGCTTTGGTCTGGGAGAAATCCTCGTCCTTCTGGAATTTTTGTAGGCAAAAGCCCTGCATGGGCCGCAGGCAAGTTGACTCCGAAAGGAGGCACTTTTCCCCAGGAAGCCAAACTCAAGACCCCTCAATGCAGGTGTCATTTTGTGGGGCGCGTTTGGGCCTCCGATGGCAGCCAGGTTTGGAGGAGGGGGCAGCTTTGGTCTGGGAGAAATCCTCGTCCTTCTGGAATTTTTGGAGGCAAAAGCCCAGGACGGGCCGCAGGCAAGTTAGGCAAGTTGGCTCCGAAAGGAGGCACTTTTCCCCAAGAAGCCAAACTCAAGAGCCCACTTGGCAGATGTCATTTTGTGGGGCGCATTTGGGCCTCTGATGGCAGCCAGGTTTGGAGGAGGGGGCAGCTTTGGTCTGGGAGAAATCCTCGTCCTTATGGAATTTTTGTAGTCTAAAGCCCAGCACGGGCCGCAGGCTAGTTAGGCAAGTTGGCTTTGAAAGGAGGCACTTTTCCCCAAGAAGCCAAACTCAAGAGCCCACTTGGCAGGTGTCATTTTGTAGGGCGCGTTTGGGCCTCCAATGGCAGCCAGGTTTGGAGGAGGGGGCAGCTTTGGTCTGGGAGAAATCCTCGTCCTTATGGAATTTTTGTAGGCAAAAGCCCAGGACGGGCCGCAGGCAAGTTGGCTTTGAAAGGAGGTACTTCCACCCAAGAAGCCAAACTCAAGAGCCCACTTGGCAGGTGTCATTTTGTAGGGCAAGTTTGGGCCTCCGATGGCAGCCAGGTTTGGAGGAGGGGGCAGCTTTGGTCTGGGAGAAATCCTCATCCTTATGGAATTTTTGTAGGCAAAAGCCCAGGACGGGCCGCAGGCAAGTTGGCTTTGAAAGGAGGTACTTCCACCCAAGAAGCCAAACTCAAGAGCCCACTTGGCAGGTGTCATTTTGTAGGGCACGTTTGGGCCTCCGATGGCAGCCAGGTTTGGAGGAGGGGGCAGCTTTGGCCTGGGAGAAATCCTCGTCCTTATGGAATTTTTGGAGGCAAAAGCCCAGGACGGGCCGCAGGCAAGTTAGGCAAGTTGGCTCCGAAAGGAGGCAATTTTCCCCAAGAAGCCAAACTCAAGAAACCTCAATGCAGATGTCATTTTGTGGGGCGCGTTTGGGCCTCCGATGGCAGCCAGGTTTGGAGGAGGGGGCAGCTTTGGTCTGGGAGAAATCCTCGTCCTTATGGAATTTTTGGAGGCAAAAGCCCTGCATGGGCCGCAGGCAAGTTGACTCCGAAAGGAGGCACTTTTCCCCAGGAAGCCAAACTCAAGAACCCTCAATGCAGGTGTCATTTTGTGGGGCGCGTTTGGGCCTCCGATGGCAGCCAGCTTTGGAGGAGGGGGCAGCTTTGGTCTGGGAGAAATCCTCGTCCTTATGGAATTTTTGGAGGCAAAAGCCCAGGACGGGCCGCAGGCAAGTTAGGCAATTTGGCTCCGAAAGGAGGCACTTTTCCCCAAGAAGCCAAACTCAAGAGCCCACTTGGCAGATGTCATTTTGTAGGGCGCGTTTGGGCCTCCGATGGCAGCCAGGTTTGGAGGAGGGGGCAGCTTTGGTCTGGGAGAAATCCTCGTCCTTATGGAATTTTTGTAGGCAAAAGCCCAGCACGGGCCGCAGGCTAGTTAGGCAAGTTGGCTCCGAAAGGAGGCACTTTTCCCCAAGAAGCCAAACTCAAGAGCCCACTTGGCAGGTGTCATTTTGTAGGGCGCGTTTGGGCCTCCGATGGCAGCCAGGTTTGGAGGAGGGGGCAGCTTTGGTCTGGGAGAAATCCTCGTCCTTATGGAATTTTTGGAGGCAAAAGCCCTGCATGGGCCGCCGGCAAGTTGACTCCGAAAGGAGGCACTTTTCCTCAAGAAGCCAAACTCAAGAGCCCGCTTGGCAGATGTCATTTTGTAGGGCGCGTTTGGGCCTCCGATGGAGGCCAGGTTTGGCGGAGGGGGCAGCTTTGGTCTGGTAGAAATCCTCGTCCTTATGGAATTTTTGTAGGCAAAAGCCCTGCATGGGCCGCAGGTAAGTTGACTCCGAAAGGAGGCACTTTTCCCCAGGAAGCCAAACTCAAGAACCCTCAATGCAGGTGTCATTTTGTGGGGCGCGTTTGGGCCTCCGATGGCAGCCAGGTTTGGAGGAGGGGGCAGCTTTGGTCTGGGAGAAATCCTCGTCCTTCTGGAATTTTTGGAGGCAAAAGCCAAGGACGGGCCGCAGGCAAGTTAGGCAAGTTGGCTCCGAAAGGAGGCACTTTTCCCCAAGAAGCCAAACTCAAGAGCCCACTTGGCAGATGTCATTTTGTGGGGCGCATTTGGGCCTCTGATGGCAGCCAGGTTTGGAGGAGGGGGCAGCTTTGGTCTGGGAGAAATCCTCGTCCTTATGGAATTTTTGTAGTCTAAAGCCCAGCACGGGCCGCAGGCTAGTTAGGCAAGTTGGCTTTGAAAGGAGGCACTTTCCCCCAAGAAGCCAAACTCAAGAGCCCACTTGGCAGGTGTCATTTTGTAGGGCGCGTTTGGGCCTCCAATGGCAGCCAGGTTTGGAGGAGGGGGCAGCTTTGGTCTGGGAGAAATCCTCGTCCTTCTGGAATTTTTGGAGGCAAAAGCCCAGGACGGGCCGCAGGCAAGTTGGCTTTGAAAGGAGGTACTTCCACCCAAGAAGCCAAACTCAAGAGCCCACTTGGCAGGTGTCATTTTGTAGGGCACGTTTGGGCCTCCGATGGCAGCCAGGTTTGGAGGAGGGGGCAGCTTTGGCCTGGGAGAAATCCTCGTCCTTCTGGAATTTTTGGAGGCAAAAGCCCAGGACGGGCCGCAGGCAAGTTAGGCAAGTTGGCTCCGAAAGGAGGCACTTTTCCCCAAGAAGCCAAACTCAAGAGCCCACTTGGCAGATGTCATTTTGTGGGGCGCATTTGGGCCTCTGATGGCAGCCAGGTTTGGAGGAGGGGGCAGCTTTGGTCTGGGAGAAATCCTCGTCCTTATGGAATTTTTGTAGTCTAAAGCCCAGCACGGGCCGCAGGCTAGTTAGGCAAGTTGGCTTTGAAAGGAGGCACTTTTCCCCAAGAAGCCAAACTCAAGAGCCCACTTGGCAGGTGTCATTTTGTAGGGCGCGTTTGGGCCTCCAATGGCAGCCAGGTTTGGAGGAGGGGGCAGCTTTGGTCTGGGAGAAATCCTCGTCCTTATGGAATTTTTGTAGGCAAAAGCCCAGGACGGGCCGCAGGCAAGTTGGCTTTGAAAGGAGGTACTTCCACCCAAGAAGCCAAACTCAAGAGCCCACTTGGCAGGTGTCATTTTGTAGGGCAAGTTTGGGCCTCCGATGGCAGCCAGGTTTGGAGGAGGGGGCAGCTTTGGTCTGGGAGAAATCCTCATCCTTATGGAATTTTTGTAGGCAAAAGCCCAGGACGGGCCGCAGGCAAGTTGGCTTTGAAAGGAGGTACTTCCACCCAAGAAGCCAAACTCAAGAGCCCACTTGGCAGGTGTCATTTTGTAGGGCACGTTTGGGCCTCCGATGGCAGCCAGGTTTGGAGGAGGGGGCAGCTTTGGCCTGGGAGAAATCCTCGTCCTTATGGAATTTTTGGAGGCAAAAGCCCAGGACGGGCCGCAGGCAAGTTAGGCAAGTTGGCTCCGAAAGGAGGCAATTTTCCCCAAGAAGCCAAACTCAAGAAACCTCAATGCAGATGTCATTTTGTGGGGCGCGTTTGGGCCTCCGATGGCAGCCAGGTTTGGAGGAGGGGGCAGCTTTGGTCTGGGAGAAATCCTCGTCCTTATGGAATTTTTGTCGGCAAAAGCCCTGCATGGGCCGCAGGCAAGTTGACTCCGAAAGGAGGCACTTTTCCCCAGGAAGCCAAACTCAAGAACCCTCAATGCAGGTGTCATTTTGTGGGGCGCGTTTGGGCCTCCGATGGCAGCCAGCTTTGGAGGAGGGGGCAGCTTTGGTCTGGGAGAAATCCTCGTCCTTCTGGAATTTTTGGAGGCAAAAGCCCAGGACGGGCCGCAGGCAAGTTAGGCAAGTTGGCTCCGAAAGGAGGCACTTTTCCCCAAGAAGCCAAACTCAAGAGCCCACTTGGCAGATGTCATTTTGTGGGGCGCATTTGGGCCTCTGATGGCAGCCAGGTTTGGAGGAGGGGGCAGCTTTGGTCTGGGAGAAATCCTCGTCCTTATGGAATTTTTGTAGTCTAAAGCCCAGCACGGGCCGCAGGCTAGTTAGGCAAGTTGGCTTTGAAAGGAGGCACTTTTCCCCAAGAAGCCAAACTCAAGAGCCCACTTGGCAGGTGTCATTTTGTAGGGCGCGTTTGGGCCTCCAATGGCAGCCAGGTTTGGAGGAGGGGGCAGCTTTGGTCTGGGAGAAATCCTCGTCCTTATGGAATTTTTGTAGGCAAAAGCCCAGGACGGGCCGCAGGCAAGTTGGCTTTGAAAGGAGGTACTTCCACCCAAGAAGCCAAACTCAAGAGCCCACTTGGCAGGTGTCATTTTGTAGGGCAAGTTTGGGCCTCCGATGGCAGCCAGGTTTGGAGGAGGGGGCAGCTTTGGTCTGGGAGAAATCCTCATCCTTATGGAATTTTTGTAGGCAAAAGCCCAGGACGGGCCGCAGGCAAGTTGGCTTTGAAAGGAGGTACTTCCACCCAAGAAGCCAAACTCAAGAGCCCACTTGGCAGGTGTCATTTTGTAGGGCACGTTTGGGCCTCCGATGGCAGCCAGGTTTGGAGGAGGGGGCAGCTTTGGCCTGGGAGAAATCCTCGTCCTTATGGAATTTTTGGAGGCAAAAGCCCAGGACGGGCCGCAGGCAAGTTAGGCAAGTTGGCTCCGAAAGGAGGCAATTTTCCCCAAGAAGCCAAACTCAAGAAACCTCAATGCAGATGTCATTTTGTGGGGCGCGTTTGGGCCTCCGATGGCAGCCAGGTTTGGAGGAGGGGGCAGCTTTGGTCTGGGAGAAATCCTCGTCCTTATGGAATTTTTGTCGGCAAAAGCCCTGCATGGGCCGCAGGCAAGTTGACTCCGAAAGGAGGCACTTTTCCCCAGGAAGCCAAACTCAAGAACCCTCAATGCAGGTGTCATTTTGTGGGGCGCGTTTGGGCCTCCGATGGCAGCCAGGTTTGGAGGAGGGGGCAGCTTTGGTCTGGGAGAAATCCTCGTCCTTATGGAATTTTTGGAGGCAAAAGCCCAGGACGGGCCGCAGGCAAGTTAGGCAATTTGGCTCCGAAAGGAGGCACTTTTCCCCAAGAAGCCAAACTCAAGAGCCCACTTGGCAGATGTCATTTTGTAGGGCGCGTTTGGGCCTCCGATGGCAGCCAGGTTTGGAGGAGGGGGCAGCTTTGGTCTGGGAGAAATCCTCGTCCTTATGGAATTTTTGTAGGCAAAAGCCCAGCACGGGCCGCAGGCTAGTTAGGCAAGTTGGCTCCGAAAGGAGGCACTTTTCCCCAAGAAGCCAAACTCAAGAGCCCACTTGGCAGGTGTCATTTTGTAGGGCGCGTTTGGGCCTCCGATGGCAGCCAGGTTTGGAGGAGGGGGCAGCTTTGGTCTGGGAGAAATCCTCGTCCTTATGGAATTTTTGGAGGCAAAAGCCCTGCATGGGCCGCCGGCAAGTTGACTCCGAAAGGAGGCACTTTTCCTCAAGAAGCCAAACTCAAGAGCCCGCTTGGCAGATGTCATTTTGTAGGGCGCGTTTGGGCCTCCGATGGAGGCCAGGTTTGGCGGAGGGGGCAGCTTTGGTCTGGTAGAAATCCTCGTCCTTATGGAATTTTTGTAGGCAAAAGCCCAGGACGGGCCGCAGGCAAGTTAGGCATGTTGGCTTTGAAAGGAGGCACTTTTCCCCAAGAAGCCAAACTCAAGAACCCACAATGCAGATGTCATTTTGTAGGGCGCGTTTGGGCCTCCGATGGCAGCCAGGTTTGGAGGAGGGGGCAGCTTTGGTCTGGGAGAAATCCTCGTCCTTATGGAATTTTTGTAGGCAAAAGCCCTGCATGGGCCGCAGTCAAGTTGACTCCGAAAGGAGGCACTTTTCCCCAGGAAGCCAAACTCAAGAGCCCACTTGGCAGATGTCATTTTGTAGGGCGCGTTTGGGCCTCCGATGGCAGCCAGGTTTGGAGGAGGGGGCAGCTTTGGTCTGGGAGAAATCCTCGTCCATATGGAATTTTTGAAGCAAAAGCCCTGCATGGGCCGCATTCAAGTTAGGCATGTTGGCTTTGAAAGGAGGCACTTTTCCGCAAGAAGCCAAACTCAAGAGCCCACTTGGCAAATGTCGTTTTGTAGGGCGCGTTTGGGCCTCCGATGGCAGCCAGGTTTGGAGGAGGGGGCAGCTTTGGTCTGGGAGAAATCCTTGTCCTTATGGAATTTTTGTAGCAAAAGCCCAGGACGGGCCGCAGGCAAGTTGGCTTTGAAAGGAGGCACTTCCACCCAAGAAGCCAAACTCAAGAGCCCACTTGGCAGGTGTCATTTTGTAGGGCACGTTTGGGCCTCCGATGGCAGCCAGGTTTGGAGGAGGGGGCAGCTTTGGTCTGGGAGAAATCCTCGTCCTTCTGGAATTTTTGTAGGCAAAAGCCCTGCATGGGCCGCAGGCAAGTTGACTCCGAAAGGAGGCACTTTTCCCCAGGAAGCCAAACTCAAGAACCCTCAATGCAGGTGTCATTTTGTGGGGCGCGTTTGGGCCTCCGATGGCAGCCAGGTTTGGAGGAGGGGGCAGCTTTGGTCTGGGAGAAATCCTCGTCCTTCTGGAATTTTTGGAGGCAAAAGCCCAGGACGGGCCGCAGGCAAGTTAGGCAATTTGGCTCCGAAAGGAGGCACTTTTCCCCAAGAAGCCAAACTCAAGAGCCCACTTGGCAGATGTCATTTTGTAGGGCGCGTTTGGGCCTCTGATGGCAGCCAGGTTTGGAGGAGGGGGCAGCTTTGGTCTGGGAGAAATCCTCGTCCTTATGGAATTTTTGTAGGCAAAAGCCCAGGACCGGCCGCAGGCAAGTTGGCTTTGAAAGGAGGCACTTCCACCCAAGAAGCCAAACTCAAGAGCCCACTTGGCAGGTGTCATTTTGTAGGGCACGTTTGGGCCTCCGATGGCAGCCAGGTTTGGAGGAGGGGGCAGCTTTGGTCTGGGAGAAATCCTCGTCCTTCTGGAATTTTTGTAGGCAAAAGCCCTGCATGGGCCGCAGGCAAGTTGACTCCGAAAGGAGGCACTTTTCCCCAGGAAGCCAAACTCAAGACCCCTCAATGCAGGTGTCATTTTGTGGGGCGCGTTTGGGCCTCCGATGGCAGCCAGGTTTGGAGGAGGGGGCAGCTTTGGTCTGGGAGAAATCCTCGTCCTTCTGGAATTTTTGGAGGCAAAAGCCCAGGACGGGCCGCAGGCAAGTTAGGCAAGTTGGCTCCGAAAGGAGGCACTTTTCCCCAAGAAGCCAAACTCAAGAGCCCACTTGGCAGATGTCATTTTGTGGGGCGCATTTGGGCCTCTGATGGCAGCCAGGTTTGGAGGAGGGGGCAGCTTTGGTCTGGGAGAAATCCTCGTCCTTATGGAATTTTTGTAGTCTAAAGCCCAGCACGGGCCGCAGGCTAGTTAGGCAAGTTGGCTTTGAAAGGAGGCACTTTTCCCCAAGAAGCCAAACTCAAGAGCCCACTTGGCAGGTGTCATTTTGTAGGGCGCGTTTGGGCCTCCAATGGCAGCCAGGTTTGGAGGAGGGGGCAGCTTTGGTCTGGGAGAAATCCTCGTCCTTATGGAATTTTTGTAGGCAAAAGCCCAGGACGGGCCGCAGGCAAGTTGGCTTTGAAAGGAGGTACTTCCACCCAAGAAGCCAAACTCAAGAGCCCACTTGGCAGGTGTCATTTTGTAGGGCAAGTTTGGGCCTCCGATGGCAGCCAGGTTTGGAGGAGGGGGCAGCTTTGGTCTGGGAGAAATCCTCATCCTTATGGAATTTTTGTAGGCAAAAGCCCAGGACGGGCCGCAGGCAAGTTGGCTTTGAAAGGAGGTACTTCCACCCAAGAAGCCAAACTCAAGAGCCCACTTGGCAGGTGTCATTTTGTAGGGCACGTTTGGGCCTCCGATGGCAGCCAGGTTTGGAGGAGGGGGCAGCTTTGGCCTGGGAGAAATCCTCGTCCTTATGGAATTTTTGGAGGCAAAAGCCCAGGACGGGCCGCAGGCAAGTTAGGCAAGTTGGCTCCGAAAGGAGGCAATTTTCCCCAAGAAGCCAAACTCAAGAAACCTCAATGCAGATGTCATTTTGTGGGGCGCGTTTGGGCCTCCGATGGCAGCCAGGTTTGGAGGAGGGGGCAGCTTTGGTCTGGGAGAAATCCTCGTCCTTATGGAATTTTTGTCGGCAAAAGCCCTGCATGGGCCGCAGGCAAGTTGACTCCGAAAGGAGGCACTTTTCCCCAGGAAGCCAAACTCAAGAACCCTCAATGCAGGTGTCATTTTGTGGGGCGCGTTTGGGCCTCCGATGGCAGCCAGGTTTGGAGGAGGGGGCAGCTTTGGTCTGGGAGAAATCCTCGTCCTTATGGAATTTTTGGAGGCAAAAGCCCAGGACGGGCCGCAGGCAAGTTAGGCAATTTGGCTCCGAAAGGAGGCACTTTTCCCCAAGAAGCCAAACTCAAGAGCCCACTTGGCAGATGTCATTTTGTAGGGCGCGTTTGGGCCTCCGATGGCAGCCAGGTTTGGAGGAGGGGGCAGCTTTGGTCTGGGAGAAATCCTCGTCCTTATGGAATTTTTGTAGGCAAAAGCCCAGCACGGGCCGCAGGCTAGTTAGGCAAGTTGGCTTTGAAAGGAGGCACTTTTCCCCAAGAAGCCAAACTCAAGAGCCCACTTGGCAGGTGTCATTTTGTAGGGCGCGTTTGGGCCTCCGATGGCAGCCAGGTTTGGAGGAGGGGGCAGCTTTGGTCTGGGAGAAATCCTCGTCCTTATGGAATTTTTGTAGGCAAAAGCCCTGCATGGGCCGCCGGCAAGTTGACTCCGAAAGGAGGCACTTTTCCTCAAGAAGCCAAACTCAAGAGCCCGCTTGGCAGATGTCATTTTGTAGGGCGCGTTTGGGCCTCCGATGGAGGCCAGGTTTGGCGGAGGGGGCAGCTTTGGTCTGGTAGAAATCCTCGTCCTTATGGAATTTTTGTAGGCAAAAGCCCTGCATGGGCCGCAGGTAAGTTGACTCCGAAAGGAGGCACTTTTCCCCAGGAAGCCAAACTCAAGAACCCTCAATGCAGGTGTCATTTTGTGGGGCGCGTTTGGGCCTCCGATGGCAGCCAGGTTTGGAGGAGGGGGCAGCTTTGGTCTGGGAGAAATCCTCGTCCTTCTGGAATTTTTGGAGGCAAAAGCCAAGGACGGGCCGCAGGCAAGTTAGGCAAGTTGGCTCCGAAAGGAGGCACTTTTCCCCAAGAAGCCAAACTCAAGAGCCCACTTGGCAGATGTCATTTTGTGGGGCGCATTTGGGCCTCTGATGGCAGCCAGGTTTGGAGGAGGGGGCAGCTTTGGTCTGGGAGAAATCCTCGTCCTTATGGAATTTTTGTAGTCTAAAGCCCAGCACGGGCCGCAGGCTAGTTAGGCAAGTTGGCTTTGAAAGGAGGCACTTTCCCCCAAGAAGCCAAACTCAAGAGCCCACTTGGCAGGTGTCATTTTGTAGGGCGCGTTTGGGCCTCCAATGGCAGCCAGGTTTGGAGGAGGGGGCAGCTTTGGTCTGGGAGAAATCCTCGTCCTTCTGGAATTTTTGGAGGCAAAAGCCCAGGACGGGCCGCAGGCAAGTTGGCTTTGAAAGGAGGTACTTCCACCCAAGAAGCCAAACTCAAGAGCCCACTTGGCAGGTGTCATTTTGTAGGGCACGTTTGGGCCTCCGATGGCAGCCAGGTTTGGAGGAGGGGGCAGCTTTGGCCTGGGAGAAATCCTCGTCCTTATGGAATTTTTGGAGGCAAAAGCCCAGGACGGGCCGCAGGCAAGTTAGGCAAGTTGGCTCCGAAAGGAGGCACTTTTCCCCAAGAAGCCAAACTCAAGAACCCTCAATGCAGATGTCATTTTGTGGGGCGCGTTTGGGCCTCCGATGGCAGCCAGGTTTGGAGGAGGGGGCAGCTTTGGTCTGGGAGAAATCCTCGTCCTTCTGGAATTTTTGTAGCAAAAGCCCGGGACGGGACACAGGCAAGTTGGTTTTGAAAGGAGTCACTTTTCCCCAAGAAGCCAAACTCAAGAGCCCACTTGGCAGGTGTCATTTTGTAGGGCACGTTTGGGCCTCCGATGGCAGCCAGGTTTGGAGGAGGGGGCAGCTTTGGCCTGGGAGAAATCCTCGTCCTTCTGGAATTTTTGTAGGCAAAAGCCCAGGACGGGCCGCAGGCAAGTTAGGCAAGTTGACTCCGAAAGGAGGCACTTTTCCCCAAGAAGCCAAACTCAAGAACCCTCAATGCAGATGTCATTTTGTGGGGCGCGTTTGGGCCTCCGATGGCAGCCAGGTTTGGAGGAGGGGGCAGCTTTGGTCTGGGAGAAATCCTCGTCCTTATGGAATTTTTGTAGTCAAAAGCCCAGCACGGGCCGCAGGCTAGTTAGGCAAGTTGGCTTTGAAAGGAGGCACTTTTCCGCAAGAAGCCAAACTCAAGAGCCCACTTGGCAAATGTCGTTTTGTAGGGCGCGTTTGGGCCTCCGATGGCAGCCAGGTTTGGAGGAGGGGGCAGCTTTGGTCTGGGAGAAATCCTTGTCCTTATGGAATTTTTGTAGCAAAAGCCCAGGACGGGCCGCAGGCAAGTTGGCTTTGAAAGGAGGCACTTCCACCCAAGAAGCCAAACTCAAGAGCCCACTTGGCAGGTGTCATTTTGTAGGGCACGTTTGGGCCTCCGATGGCAGCCAGGTTTGGAGGAGGGGGCAGCTTTGGTCTGGGAGAAATCCTCGTCCTTCTGGAATTTTTGTAGGCAAAAGCCCTGCATGGGCCGCAGGCAAGTTGACTCCGAAAGGAGGCACTTTTCCCCAGGAAGCCAAACTCAAGAACCCTCAATGCAGGTGTCATTTTGTGGGGCGCGTTTGGGCCTCCGATGGCAGCCAGGTTTGGAGGAGGGGGCAGCTTTGGTCTGGGAGAAATCCTCGTCCTTCTGGAATTTTTGGAGGCAAAAGCCCAGGACGGGCCGCAGGCAAGTTAGGCAATTTGGCTCCGAAAGGAGGCACTTTTCCCCAAGAAGCCAAACTCAAGAGCCCACTTGGCAGATGTCATTTTGTAGGGCGCGTTTGGGCCTCTGATGGCAGCCAGGTTTGGAGGAGGGGGCAGCTTTGGTCTGGGAGAAATCCTCGTCCTTATGGAATTTTTGTAGGCAAAAGCCCAGGACCGGCCGCAGGCAAGTTGGCTTTGAAAGGAGGCACTTCCACCCAAGAAGCCAAACTCAAGAGCCCACTTGGCAGGTGTCATTTTGTAGGGCACGTTTGGGCCTCCGATGGCAGCCAGGTTTGGAGGAGGGGGCAGCTTTGGTCTGGGAGAAATCCTCGTCCTTCTGGAATTTTTGTAGGCAAAAGCCCTGCATGGGCCGCAGGCAAGTTGACTCCGAAAGGAGGCACTTTTCCCCAGGAAGCCAAACTCAAGACCCCTCAATGCAGGTGTCATTTTGTGGGGCGCGTTTGGGCCTCCGATGGCAGCCAGGTTTGGAGGAGGGGGCAGCTTTGGTCTGGGAGAAATCCTCGTCCTTCTGGAATTTTTGGAGGCAAAAGCCCAGGACGGGCCGCAGGCAAGTTAGGCAAGTTGGCTCCGAAAGGAGGCACTTTTCCCCAAGAAGCCAAACTCAAGAGCCCACTTGGCAGATGTCATTTTGTGGGGCGCATTTGGGCCTCTGATGGCAGCCAGGTTTGGAGGAGGGGGCAGCTTTGGTCTGGGAGAAATCCTCGTCCTTATGGAATTTTTGTAGTCTAAAGCCCAGCACGGGCCGCAGGCTAGTTAGGCAAGTTGGCTTTGAAAGGAGGCACTTTTCCCCAAGAAGCCAAACTCAAGAGCCCACTTGGCAGGTGTCATTTTGTAGGGCGCGTTTGGGCCTCCAATGGCAGCCAGGTTTGGAGGAGGGGGCAGCTTTGGTCTGGGAGAAATCCTCGTCCTTATGGAATTTTTGTAGGCAAAAGCCCAGGACGGGCCGCAGGCAAGTTGGCTTTGAAAGGAGGTACTTCCACCCAAGAAGCCAAACTCAAGAGCCCACTTGGCAGGTGTCATTTTGTAGGGCAAGTTTGGGCCTCCGATGGCAGCCAGGTTTGGAGGAGGGGGCAGCTTTGGTCTGGGAGAAATCCTCATCCTTATGGAATTTTTGTAGGCAAAAGCCCAGGACGGGCCGCAGGCAAGTTGGCTTTGAAAGGAGGTACTTCCACCCAAGAAGCCAAACTCAAGAGCCCACTTGGCAGGTGTCATTTTGTAGGGCACGTTTGGGCCTCCGATGGCAGCCAGGTTTGGAGGAGGGGGCAGCTTTGGCCTGGGAGAAATCCTCGTCCTTATGGAATTTTTGGAGGCAAAAGCCCAGGACGGGCCGCAGGCAAGTTAGGCAAGTTGGCTCCGAAAGGAGGCAATTTTCCCCAAGAAGCCAAACTCAAGAAACCTCAATGCAGATGTCATTTTGTGGGGCGCGTTTGGGCCTCCGATGGCAGCCAGGTTTGGAGGAGGGGGCAGCTTTGGTCTGGGAGAAATCCTCGTCCTTATGGAATTTTTGTCGGCAAAAGCCCTGCATGGGCCGCAGGCAAGTTGACTCCGAAAGGAGGCACTTTTCCCCAGGAAGCCAAACTCAAGAACCCTCAATGCAGGTGTCATTTTGTGGGGCGCGTTTGGGCCTCCGATGGCAGCCAGCTTTGGAGGAGGGGGCAGCTTTGGTCTGGGAGAAATCCTCGTCCTTATGGAATTTTTGGAGGCAAAAGCCCAGGACGGGCCGCAGGCTAGTTAGGCAATTTGGCTCCGAAAGGAGGCACTTTTCCCCAAGAAGCCAAACTCAAGAGCCCACTTGGCAGATGTCATTTTGTAGGGCGCGTTTGGGCCTCCGATGGCAGCCAGGTTTGGAGGAGGGGGCAGCTTTGGTCTGGGAGAAATCCTCGTCCTTATGGAATTTTTGTAGGCAAAAGCCCAGCACGGGCCGCAGGCTAGTTAGGCAAGTTGGCTCCGAAAGGAGGCACTTTTCCCCAAGAAGCCAAACTCAAGAGCCCACTTGGCAGGTGTCATTTTGTAGGGCGCGTTTGGGCCTCCGATGGCAGCCAGGTTTGGAGGAGGGGGCAGCTTTGGTCTGGGAGAAATCCTCGTCCTTATGGAATTTTTGGAGGCAAAAGCCCTGCATGGGCCGCCGGCAAGTTGACTCCGAAAGGAGGCACTTTTCCTCAAGAAGCCAAACTCAAGAGCCCGCTTGGCAGATGTCATTTTGTAGGGCGCGTTTGGGCCTCCGATGGAGGCCAGGTTTGGCGGAGGGGGCAGCTTTGGTCTGGTAGAAATCCTCGTCCTTATGGAATTTTTGTAGGCAAAAGCCCTGCATGGGCCGCAGGTAAGTTGACTCCGAAAGGAGGCACTTTTCCCCAGGAAGCCAAACTCAAGAACCCTCAATGCAGGTGTCATTTTGTGGGGCGCGTTTGGGCCTCCGATGGCAGCCAGGTTTGGAGGAGGGGGCAGCTTTGGTCTGGGAGAAATCCTCGTCCTTCTGGAATTTTTGGAGGCAAAAGCCAAGGACGGGCCGCAGGCAAGTTAGGCAAGTTGGCTCCGAAAGGAGGCACTTTTCCCCAAGAAGCCAAACTCAAGAGCCCACTTGGCAGATGTCATTTTGTGGGGCGCATTTGGGCCTCTGATGGCAGCCAGGTTTGGAGGAGGGGGCAGCTTTGGTCTGGGAGAAATCCTCGTCCTTATGGAATTTTTGTAGTCTAAAGCCCAGCACGGGCCGCAGGCTAGTTAGGCAAGTTGGCTTTGAAAGGAGGCACTTTCCCCCAAGAAGCCAAACTCAAGAGCCCACTTGGCAGGTGTCATTTTGTAGGGCGCGTTTGGGCCTCCAATGGCAGCCAGGTTTGGAGGAGGGGGCAGCTTTGGTCTGGGAGAAATCCTCGTCCTTCTGGAATTTTTGGAGGCAAAAGCCCAGGACGGGCCGCAGGCAAGTTGGCTTTGAAAGGAGGTACTTCCACCCAAGAAGCCAAACTCAAGAGCCCACTTGGCAGGTGTCATTTTGTAGGGCACGTTTGGGCCTCCGATGGCAGCCAGGTTTGGAGGAGGGGGCAGCTTTGGCCTGGGAGAAATCCTCGTCCTTCTGGAATTTTTGGAGGCAAAAGCCCAGGACGGGCCGCAGGCAAGTTAGGCAAGTTGGCTCCGAAAGGAGGCACTTTTCCCCAAGAAGCCAAACTCAAGAGCCCACTTGGCAGATGTCATTTTGTGGGGCGCATTTGGGCCTCTGATGGCAGCCAGGTTTGGAGGAGGGGGCAGCTTTGGTCTGGGAGAAATCCTCGTCCTTATGGAATTTTTGTAGTCTAAAGCCCAGCACGGGCCGCAGGCTAGTTAGGCAAGTTGGCTTTGAAAGGAGGCACTTTTCCCCAAGAAGCCAAACTCAAGAGCCCACTTGGCAGGTGTCATTTTGTAGGGCGCGTTTGGGCCTCCAATGGCAGCCAGGTTTGGAGGAGGGGGCAGCTTTGGTCTGGGAGAAATCCTCGTCCTTATGGAATTTTTGTAGGCAAAAGCCCAGGACGGGCCGCAGGCAAGTTGGCTTTGAAAGGAGGTACTTCCACCCAAGAAGCCAAACTCAAGAGCCCACTTGGCAGGTGTCATTTTGTAGGGCAAGTTTGGGCCTCCGATGGCAGCCAGGTTTGGAGGAGGGGGCAGCTTTGGTCTGGGAGAAATCCTCATCCTTATGGAATTTTTGTAGGCAAAAGCCCAGGACGGGCCGCAGGCAAGTTGGCTTTGAAAGGAGGTACTTCCACCCAAGAAGCCAAACTCAAGAGCCCACTTGGCAGGTGTCATTTTGTAGGGCACGTTTGGGCCTCCGATGGCAGCCAGGTTTGGAGGAGGGGGCAGCTTTGGCCTGGGAGAAATCCTCGTCCTTATGGAATTTTTGGAGGCAAAAGCCCAGGACGGGCCGCAGGCAAGTTAGGCAAGTTGGCTCCGAAAGGAGGCAATTTTCCCCAAGAAGCCAAACTCAAGAAACCTCAATGCAGATGTCATTTTGTGGGGCGCGTTTGGGCCTCCGATGGCAGCCAGGTTTGGAGGAGGGGGCAGCTTTGGTCTGGGAGAAATCCTCGTCCTTATGGAATTTTTGTCGGCAAAAGCCCTGCATGGGCCGCAGGCAAGTTGACTCCGAAAGGAGGCACTTTTCCCCAGGAAGCCAAACTCAAGAACCCTCAATGCAGGTGTCATTTTGTGGGGCGCGTTTGGGCCTCCGATGGCAGCCAGCTTTGGAGGAGGGGGCAGCTTTGGTCTGGGAGAAATCCTCGTCCTTATGGAATTTTTGGAGGCAAAAGCCCAGGACGGGCCGCAGGCAAGTTAGGCAATTTGGCTCCGAAAGGAGGCACTTTTCCCCAAGAAGCCAAACTCAAGAGCCCACTTGGCAGATGTCATTTTGTAGGGCGCGTTTGGGCCTCCGATGGCAGCCAGGTTTGGAGGAGGGGGCAGCTTTGGTCTGGGAGAAATCCTCGTCCTTATGGAATTTTTGTAGGCAAAAGCCCAGCACGGGCCGCAGGCTAGTTAGGCAAGTTGGCTCCGAAAGGAGGCACTTTTCCCCAAGAAGCCAAACTCAAGAGCCCACTTGGCAGGTGTCATTTTGTAGGGCGCGTTTGGGCCTCCGATGGCAGCCAGGTTTGGAGGAGGGGGCAGCTTTGGTCTGGGAGAAATCCTCGTCCTTATGGAATTTTTGGAGGCAAAAGCCCTGCATGGGCCGCCGGCAAGTTGACTCCGAAAGGAGGCACTTTTCCTCAAGAAGCCAAACTCAAGAGCCCGCTTGGCAGATGTCATTTTGTAGGGCGCGTTTGGGCCTCCGATGGAGGCCAGGTTTGGCGGAGGGGGCAGCTTTGGTCTGGTAGAAATCCTCGTCCTTATGGAATTTTTGTAGGCAAAAGCCCTGCATGGGCCGCAGGTAAGTTGACTCCGAAAGGAGGCACTTTTCCCCAGGAAGCCAAACTCAAGAACCCTCAATGCAGGTGTCATTTTGTGGGGCGCGTTTGGGCCTCCGATGGCAGCCAGGTTTGGAGGAGGGGGCAGCTTTGGTCTGGGAGAAATCCTCGTCCTTCTGGAATTTTTGGAGGCAAAAGCCAAGGACGGGCCGCAGGCAAGTTAGGCAAGTTGGCTCCGAAAGGAGGCACTTTTCCCCAAGAAGCCAAACTCAAGAGCCCACTTGGCAGATGTCATTTTGTGGGGCGCATTTGGGCCTCTGATGGCAGCCAGGTTTGGAGGAGGGGGCAGCTTTGGTCTGGGAGAAATCCTCGTCCTTATGGAATTTTTGTAGTCTAAAGCCCAGCACGGGCCGCAGGCTAGTTAGGCAAGTTGGCTTTGAAAGGAGGCACTTTCCCCCAAGAAGCCAAACTCAAGAGCCCACTTGGCAGGTGTCATTTTGTAGGGCGCGTTTGGGCCTCCAATGGCAGCCAGGTTTGGAGGAGGGGGCAGCTTTGGTCTGGGAGAAATCCTCGTCCTTCTGGAATTTTTGGAGGCAAAAGCCCAGGACGGGCCGCAGGCAAGTTGGCTTTGAAAGGAGGTACTTCCACCCAAGAAGCCAAACTCAAGAGCCCACTTGGCAGGTGTCATTTTGTAGGGCACGTTTGGGCCTCCGATGGCAGCCAGGTTTGGAGGAGGGGGCAGCTTTGGCCTGGGAGAAATCCTCGTCCTTATGGAATTTTTGGAGGCAAAAGCCCAGGACGGGCCGCAGGCAAGTTAGGCAAGTTGGCTCCGAAAGGAGGCACTTTTCCCCAAGAAGCCAAACTCAAGAACCCTCAATGCAGATGTCATTTTGTGGGGCGCGTTTGGGCCTCCGATGGCAGCCAGGTTTGGAGGAGGGGGCAGCTTTGGTCTGGGAGAAATCCTCGTCCTTCTGGAATTTTTGTAGCAAAAGCCCGGGACGGGACACAGGCAAGTTGGTTTTGAAAGGAGTCACTTTTCCCCAAGAAGCCAAACTCAAGAGCCCACTTGGCAGGTGTCATTTTGTAGGGCACGTTTGGGCCTCCGATGGCAGCCAGGTTTGGAGGAGGGGGCAGCTTTGGCCTGGGAGAAATCCTCGTCCTTCTGGAATTTTTGTAGGCAAAAGCCCAGGACGGGCCGCAGGCAAGTTAGGCAAGTTGACTCCGAAAGGAGGCACTTTTCCCCAAGAAGCCAAACTCAAGAACCCTCAATGCAGATGTCATTTTGTGGGGCGCGTTTGGGCCTCCGATGGCAGCCAGGTTTGGAGGAGGGGGCAGCTTTGGTCTGGGAGAAATCCTCGTCCTTATGGAATTTTTGTAGTCAAAAGCCCAGCACGGGCCGCAGGCTAGTTAGGCAAGTTGGCTTTGAAAGGAGGCACTTTTCCGCAAGAAGCCAAACTCAAGAGCCCACTTGGCAAATGTCATTTTGTAGGGCGCGTTTGGGCCTCCGATGGCAGCCAGGTTTGGAGGAGGGGGCAGCTTTGGTCTGGGAGAAATCCTTGTCCTTATGGAATTTTTGTAGCAAAAGCCCAGGACGGGCCGCAGGCAAGTTGGCTTTGAAAGGAGGCACTTCCACCCAAGAAGCCAAACTCAAGAGCCCACTTGGCAGGTGTCATTTTGTAGGGCACGTTTGGGCCTCCGATGGCAGCCAGGTTTGGAGGAGGGGGCAGCTTTGGTCTGGGAGAAATCCTCGTCCTTCTGGAATTTTTGTAGGCAAAAGCCCTGCATGGGCCGCAGGCAAGTTGACTCCGAAAGGAGGCACTTTTCCCCAGGAAGCCAAACTCAAGAACCCTCAATGCAGGTGTCATTTTGTGGGGCGCGTTTGGGCCTCCGATGGCAGCCAGGTTTGGAGGAGGGGGCAGCTTTGGTCTGGGAGAAATCCTCGTCCTTCTGGAATTTTTGGAGGCAAAAGCCCAGGAAGGGCCGCAGGCAAGTTAGGCAATTTGGCTCCGAAAGGAGGCACTTTTCCCCAAGAAGCCAAACTCAAGAGCCCACTTGGCAGATGTCATTTTGTAGGGCGCGTTTGGGCCTCTGATGGCAGCCAGGTTTGGAGGAGGGGGCAGCTTTGGTCTGGGAGAAATCCTCGTCCTTATGGAATTTTTGTAGGCAAAAGCCCAGGACCGGCCGCAGGCAAGTTGGCTTTGAAAGGAGGCACTTCCACCCAAGAAGCCAAACTCAAGAGCCCACTTGGCAGGTGTCATTTTGTAGGGCACGTTTGGGCCTCCGATGGCAGCCAGGTTTGGAGGAGGGGGCAGCTTTGGTCTGGGAGAAATCCTCGTCCTTCTGGAATTTTTGTAGGCAAAAGCCCTGCATGGGCCGCAGGCAAGTTGACTCCGAAAGGAGGCACTTTTCCCCAAGAAGCCAAACTCAAGAGCCCACTTGGCAGATGTCATTTTGTAGGGCGCATTTGGGCCTCTGATGGCAGCCAGGTTTGGAGGAGGGGGCAGCTTTGGTCTGGGAGAAATCCTCGTCCTTATGGAATTTTTGTAGTCTAAAGCCCAGCACGGGCCGCAGGCTAGTTAGGCAAGTTGGCTTTGAAAGGAGGCACTTTCCCCCAAGAAGCCAAACTCAAGAGCCCACTTGGCAGGTGTCATTTTGTAGGGCAAGTTTGGGCCTCCGATGGCAGCCAGGTTTGGAGGAGGGGGCAGCTTTGGTCTGGGAGAAATCCTCGTCCTTCTGGAATTTTTGTAGGCAAAAGCCCTGCATGGGCCGCAGGCAAGTTGACTCCGAAAGGAGGCACTTTTCCCCAAGAAGCCAAACTCAAGAGCCCACTTGGCAGATGTCATTTTGTGGGGCGCATTTGGGCCTCCGATGGCAGCCAGGTTTGGAGGAGGGGGCAGCTTTGGTCTGGGAGAAATCCTCGTCCTTATGGAATTTTTGTAGTCTAAAGCCCAGCACGGGCCGCAGGCTAGTTAGGCAAGTTGGCTTTGAAAGGAGGCACTTTTCCCCAAGAAGCCAAACTCAAGAGCCCACTTGGCAGATTTCATTTTGTAGGGCGCGTTTGGGCCTCCGATGGCAGCCAGGTTTGGAGGAGGGGGCAGCTTTGGTCTGGGAGAAATCCTCGTCCTTATGGAATTTTTGTAGGCAAAAGCCCAGGACAGGCCGCAGGCAAGTTGGCTTTGAAAGGAGGTACTTCCACACAAGAAGCCAAACTCAAGAGCCCACTTGGCAGATGTCATTTTGTAGGGCACGTTTGGGCCTCCGATGGCAGCCATGTTTGGAGGAGGGGGCAGCTTTGGTCTGGGAGAAATCCTCGTCCTTATGGAATTTTTGTAGGCAAAAGCCCTGCATGGGCCGCAGGCAAGTTGACTCCGAAAGGAGGCACATTTCCCCAGAAAGCCAAACTCAACAGCCCACTTGGCAGATGTCATTTTGTAGGGCGCGTTTGGGCCTCCGATGGCAGCCAGGTTTGGAGGAGGGGGCAGCTTTGGTCTGGGAGAAATCCTCGTCCTTATGGAATTTTTGTAGCAAAAGCCCGGGACGGGACGCAGGCAAGTTGGTTTTGAAAGGAGTCACTTTTCCCCAAGAAGCCAAACTCAAGAGCCCACTTGGCAGGTGTCATTTTGTAGGGCGCGTTTGGGCCTCCGATGTCAGCCAGGTTTGGAGGAGGGGGCAGCTTTGGTCTGGGAGAAATCCTCGTCCTTCTGGAATTTTTGTAGGCAAAAACCCCGCATGGGCCGCAGGAAAGTTAGGCAAGTTGCTTTGAAAGGAGGCACTTTTCCCCAAGAAGCCAAACTCAAGAACCCACAATGCAGATGTCATTTTGTAGGGCGCGTTTGGGCCTCCGATGGCAGCCAGGTTTGGAGGAGGGGGCAGCTTTGGTCTGGGAGAAATCCTCGTCCTTATGGAATTTTTGTAGGCAAAAGCCCAGCATGGGCCGCAGGCTAGTTAGGCAAGTTGTCTTCGAAAGGAGGCACTTTTCCCCAAGAAGCCAAACTCAAGAGCCCACTTGGCAGGTGTCATTTTGTAGGGTACGTTTGGGCCTCCGATGGCAGCCAGGTTTGGAGGAGGGGGCAGCTTTGGTCTGGGAGAAATCCTCGTCCTTATGGAATTTTTGTAGTCTAAAACCCAGCACGGGCTGCAGGCAAGTTGGCTTTGAAAGGAGGCACTTTTCCGCAAGAAGCCAAACTCAAGAGCCCACTTGGCAGGTGTCATTTTGTAGGGCACGTTTGGGCCTCCGATGGCAGCCAGGTTTGGAGGAGGGGGCAGCTTTGGCCTGGGAGAAATCCTCTTCCTTCTGGAATTTTTGGAGGCAAAAGCCCAGGACGGGCCGCAGGCAAGTTAGGCAAGTTGGCTCCGAAAGGAGGCACTTTTCCCCAAGAAGCCAAACTCAAGAACCCTCAATGCAGATGTCATTTTGTGGGGCGCGTTTGGGCCTCTGATGGCAGCCAGGTTTGGAGGAGGGGGCAGCTTTGGTCTGGGAGAAATCCTCGTCCTTATGGAATTTTTGTAGTCTAAAGCCCAGCACGGGCCGCAGGATAGTTAGGCAAGTTGGCTTTGAAAGGAGGCACTTTTCCGCAAGAAGCCAAACTCAAGAGCCCACTTGGCAGATGTCATTTTGTAGGGCGCGTTTGGGCCTCTGATGGCAGCCAGGTTTGGAGGAGGGGGCAGCTTTGGTCTGGGAGAAATCCTCGTCCTTATGGAATTTTTGTAGGCAAAAGCCCTGCATGGGCCGCAGGCAAGTTGACTCCGAAAGGAGGCACTTTTACCCAGGAAGCCAAAATCAAGAACCCTCAATGCAGGTGTCATTTTGTAGGGCGCGTTTGGTCCTCCGATGGCAGCCAGGTTTGGAGGAGGGGGCAGCTTTGGTCTGGGAGAAATCCTCGTCCTTATGGAATTTTTGTAGTCTAAAGCCCAGGACGGGCCGCAGGCAAATTAGGCAAGTTGGCTCCGAAAGGAGGCACTTTTCCCCAAGAAGCCAAACTCAAGAGCCCACTTGGCAGATGTCATTTTGTAGGGCGCGTTTGGGCCTCCGATGGCAGCCAGGTTTGGAGGAGGGGGCAGCTTTGGTCTGGGAGAAATCCTCGTCCTTATGGAATTTTTGTAGTCTAAAACCCAGCACGGGCTGCAGGCAAGTTGGCTTTGAAAGGAGGCACTTTTCCGCAAGAAGCCAAACTCAAGAGCCCACTTGGCAGGTGTCATTTTGTAGGGCACGTTTGGTCCTCCGATGGCAGCCAGGTTTGGAGGAGGGGGCAGCTTTGGTCTGGGAGAAATCCTCGTCCTTATGGAATTTTTGTAGTCTAAAGCCCAGGACGGGCCGCAGGCAAGTTAGGCAAGTTGGCTCCGAAAGGAGGCACTTTTCCCCAAGAAGCCAAACTCAAGAACCCTCAATGCAGATGTCATTTTGTGGGGCGCGTTTGGGCCTCTGATGGCAGCCAGGTTTGGAGGAGGGGGCAGCTTTGGTCTGGGAGAAATCCTCGTCCTTATGGAATTTTTGTAGTCTAAAGCCCAGCACGGGCCGCAGGATAGTTAGGCAAGTTGGCTTTGAAAGGAGGCACTTTTCCGCAAGAAGCCAAACTCAAGAGCCCACTTGGCAGATGTCATTTTGTAGGGCGCGTTTGGGCCTCTGATGGCAGCCAGGTTTGGAGGAGGGGGCAGCTTTGGTCTGGGAGAAATCCTCGTCCTTATGGAATTTTTGTAGGCAAAAGCCCTGCATGGGCCGCAGGCAAGTTGACTCCGAAAGGAGGCACTTTTACCCAGGAAGCCAAAATCAAGAACCCTCAATGCAGGTGTCATTTTGTAGGGCGCGTTTGGTCCTCCGATGGCAGCCAGGTTTGGAGGAGGGGGCAGCTTTGGTCTGGGAGAAATCCTCGTCCTTATGGAATTTTTGTAGTCTAAAGCCCAGGACGGGCCGCAGGCTAGTTAGGCAAGTTGGCTTTGAAAGGAGGCACTTTTCCCCAAGAAGCCAAACTCAAGAGCCCACTTGGCAGATGTCATTTTGTAGGGCGCGTTTGGGCCTCCGATGGCAGCCAGGTTTGGAGGAGGGGGCAGCTTTGGTCTGGGAGGAATCCTCGTCCTTATGGAATTTTTGTAGGCAACAGCCCTGCATGGGCCGCAGGCAAGTTGGCTTTGAAAGGAGGTACTTCCACCCAAGAAGCCAAACTCAAGAGCCCACTTGGCAGATGTCATTTTGTAGGGCGCGTTTGGGCCTCCGATGACAGCCAGGTTTGGAGGAGGGGGCTGCTTTGGTCTGGGAGAAATCCTCGTCCTTATGGAATTTTTGTAGGCAAAAGCCCTGCATGGGCCGCAGGCAAGTTGGCTCCGAAAGGAGGCACTTTTCCCCAGAAAGCCAAACTCAAGAGCCCACTTGGCAGATGTCATTTTGTAGGGCGCGTTTGGGCCTCCGATGGCAGCCAGGTTTGGAGGAGGGGGCAGCTTTGGTCTGGGAGGAATCCTCGTCCTTATGGAATTTTTTTAGCAAAAGCCCGGGACGGGACGCAGGCAAGTTGGTTTTGAAAGGAGTCACTTTTCCCCAAGAAGCCAAACTCAAGAGCCCACTTGGCAGGTGTCATTTTGTAGGGCGCGTTTGGGCCTCCGATGTCAGCCAGGTTTGGAGGAGGGGGCAGCTTTGGTCTGGGAGAAATCCTCGTCCTTATGGAATTTTTGTAGGCAAAAACCCCGCATGGGCCGCAGGCAAGTTAGGCAAGTTGCTTTGAAAGGAGGCACTTTTCCCCAAGAAGCCAAACTCAAGAACCCACAATGCAGATGTCATTTTGTAGGGCGCGTTTGGGCCTCCGATGGCAGCCAGGTTTGGAGGAGGGGGCAGCTTTGGTCTGGGAGAAATCCTCGTCCTTATGGAATTTTTGTAGGCAAAAGCCCAGCATGGGCCGCAGGCTAGTTAGGCAAGTTGTCTTCGAAAGGAGGCACTTTTCCCCAAGAAGCCAAACTCAAGAGCCCACTTGGCAGGTGTCATTTTGTAGGGTACGTTTGGGCCTCCGATGGCAGCCAGGTTTGGAGGAGGGGGCAGCTTTGGTCTGGGAGAAATCCTCGTCCTTATGGAATTTTTGTAGTCTAAAACCCAGCACGGGCTGCAGGCAAGTTGGCTTTGAAAGGAGGCACTTTTCCGCAAGAAGCCAAACTCAAGAGCCCACTTGGCAGGTGTCATTTTGTAGGGCACGTTTGGGCCTCCGATGGCAGCCAGGTTTGGAGGAGGGGGCAGCTTTGGTCTGGGAGAAATCCTCTTCCTTCTGGAATTTTTGGAGGCAAAAGCCCAGGACGGGCCGCAGGCAAGTTAGGCAAGTTGGCTCCGAAAGGAGGCACTTTTCCCCAAGAAGCCAAACTCAAGAACCCTCAATGCAGATGTCATTTTGTGGGGCGCGTTTGGGCCTCTGATGGCAGCCAGGTTTGGAGGAGGGGGCAGCTTTGGTCTGGGAGAAATCCTCGTCCTTATGGAATTTTTGTAGTCTAAAGCCCAGCACGGGCCGCAGGATAGTTAGGCAAGTTGGCTTTGAAAGGAGGCACTTTTCCGCAAGAAGCCAAACTCAAGAGCCCACTTGGCAGATGTCATTTTGTAGGGCGCGTTTGGGCCTCTGATGGCAGCCAGGTTTGGAGGAGGGGGCAGCTTTGGTCTGGGAGAAATCCTCGTCCTTATGGAATTTTTGTAGGCAAAAGCCCTGCATGGGCCGCAGGCAAGTTGACTCCGAAAGGAGGCACTTTTACCCAGGAAGCCAAAATCAAGAACCCTCAATGCAGGTGTCATTTTGTAGGGCGCGTTTGGTCCTCCGATGGCAGCCAGGTTTGGAGGAGGGGGCAGCTTTGGTCTGGGAGAAATCCTCGTCCTTATGGAATTTTTGTAGTCTAAAGCCCAGGACGGGCCGCAGGCTAGTTAGGCAAGTTGGCTTTGAAAGGAGGCACTTTTCCCCAAGAAGCCAAACTCAAGAGCCCACTTGGCAGATGTCATTTTGTAGGGCGCGTTTGGGCCTCCGATGGCAGCCAGGTTTGGAGGAGGGGGCAGCTTTGGTCTGGGAGGAATCCTCGTCCTTATGGAATTTTTGTAGGCAACAGCCCTGCATGGGCCGCAGGCAAGTTGGCTTTGAAAGGAGGTACTTCCACCCAAGAAGCCAAACTCAAGAGCCCACTTGGCAGATGTCATTTTGTAGGGCGTGTTTGGGCCTCCGATGACAGCCAGGTTTGGAGGAGGGGGCTGCTTTGTTCTGGGAGAAATCCTCGTCCTTATGGAATTTTTGTAGGCAAAAGCCCTGCATGGGCCGCAGGCAAGTTGGCTCCGAAAGGAGGCACTTTTCCCCAGAAAGCCAAACTCAAGAGCCCACTTGGCAGATGTCATTTTGTAGGGCGCGTTTGGGCCTCCGATGGCAGCCAGGTTTGGAGGAGGGGGCAGCTTTGGTCTGGGAGGAATCCTCGTCCTTATGGAATTTTTTTAGCAAAAGCCCGGGACGGGACGCAGGCAAGTTGGTTTTGAAAGGAGTCACTTTTCCCCAAGAAGCCAAACTCAAGAGCCCACTTGGCAGGTGTCATTTTGTAGGGCGCGTTTGGGCCTCCGATGTCAGCCAGGTTTGGAGGAGGGGGCAGCTTTGGTCTGGGAGAAATCCTCGTCCTTATGGAATTTTTGTAGGCAAAAACCCCGCATGGGCCGCAGGCAAGTTAGGCAAGTTGGCTTTGAAAGGAGGCACTTTTCCCCAAGAAGCCAAACTCAAGAACTCACAATGCAGATGTCATTTTGTAGGGCGCGTTTGGGCCTCCGATGGCAGCCAGGTTTGGAGGAGGGGGCATCTTTGGTCTGGGAGAAATCCTCGTCCTTCTGGAATTTTTGGAGTCAAAAGCCCAGGACGGGCCGCAGGCAAGTTAGGCATTTTGGCTCCGAAAGGAAGCACTTTTCCCCAAGAACCCAAACTCAAGAGCCCACTTGGCAGATGTCATTTTGTAGGGCGCGTTTGGGCCTCCGATGGCAGCCAGGTTTGGAGGAGGGGGCAGCTTTGGTCTGGGAGAAATCCCCGTCCTTATGGAATTTTTGTCGGCAAAAGCCCTGCATGGGCCGCAGGCAAGTTGACTCCGAAAGGAGGCACTTTTCCCCAGGAAGCCAAACTCAAGAGCCCACTTGGCAGATGTCATTTTGTAGGGCGCGTTTGGGCCTCCGATGGCAGCCAGGTTTGGAGGAGGGGGCAGCTTTGGTCTGGGAGAAATCCTCGTCCTTATGGAATTTTTGTAGCAAAAGCCCGGGACGGGACGCAGGCAAGTTGGTTTTGAAAGGAGTCACTTTTCCCCAAGAAGCCAAACTCAAGAGCCCACTTGGCAGGTGTCATTTTGTAGGGCACGTTTGGGCCTCGATGGCAGCCAGGTTTGGAGGAGGGGGCAGCTTTGGTCTGGGAGAAATCCTCGTCCTTCTGGAATTTTTGGAGGCAAAAGCCCAGGACGGGCCGCAGGCAAGTTAGGCAAGTTGGCTCCGAAAGGAGGCACTTTTCCCCAAGAAGCCAAACTCAAGAACCCTCAATGCAGATGTCATTTTGTGGGGCGCGTTTGGGCCTCCGATGGCAGCCAGGTTTGGAGGAGGGGGCAGCTTTGGTCTGGGAGAAATCCTCGTCCTTCTGGAATTTTTGTAGTCTAAAGCCCAGCACGGGCTGCAGGCAAGTTGGCTCCGAAAGGAGGCACTTTTCCCCAAGAAGCCAAACTCAAGAGCCCACTTGGCAGATGTCATTTTGTAGGGCGCGTTTGGGCCACCGATGGCAGCTAGGGTTGGAGGAGGGGGCAGCTTTGGTCTGGGAGAAATCCTCGTCCTTATGGAATTTTTGTAGGCAAAAGCCCTGCATGGGCCGCAGGCAAGTTGACTCCGAAAGGAGGCACTTTTCCCCAGGAAGCCAAACTCAAGAACCCTCAATGCAGGTGTCATTTTGTGGGGCGCGTTTGGGCCTCCGATGGCAGCCAGGTTTGGAGGAGGGGGCAGCTTTGGTCTGGGAGAAATCCTCGTCCTTCTGGAATTTTTGGAGGCAAAAGCCCAGGACGGGCCGCAGGCTAGTTAGGCAAGTTGGCTCCGAAAGGAGGCACTTTTCCCCAAGAAGCCAAACTCAAGAGCCCACTTGGCAGATGTCATTTTGTAGGGCGCGTTTGGTCCTCTGATGGCAGGCAGGTTTGGAGGAGGGGGCAGCTTTGGTCTGGGAGAAATCCTCGTCCTTATGGAATTTTTGTAGTCTAAAGCCCAGCACGGGCCGCAGGCTAGTTAGGCAAGTTGGCTTTGAAAGGAGGCACTTTCCCCCAAGAAGCCAAACTCAAGAGCCCACTTGGCAGATGTCATTTTGTAGGGCACGTTTGGGCCTCCAATGGCAGCCAGGTTTGGAGGAGGGGGCAGCTTTGGTCTGGGAGAAATCCTCGTCCTTATGGAATTTTTGTAGTCAAAAGCCCAGCACGGGCCGCAGGCAAGTTGGCTTTGAAAGGAGGTACTTCCACCCAAGAAGCCAAACTCAAGAGCCCAGTTGGCAGGTGTCATTTTGTAGGGCACGTTTGGGCCTCCGATGGCAGCCAGGTTTGGAGGAGGGGGCAGCTTTGGTCTGGGAGAAATCCTCGTCCTTATGGAATTTTTGTAGGCAAAAGCCCAGGACGGGCCGCAGGCAAGTTGGCTTTGAAAGGAGGCACTTCCACCCAAGAAGCCAAACTCAAGAGCCCACTTGGCAGATGTCATTTTGTAGGGCACGTTTGGGCCTCCGACGGCAGCCAGGTTTGGAGGAGGGGGCAGCTTTGGTCTGGGAGAAATCCTCGTCCTTATGGAATTTTTGTAGCAAAAGCCCGGGACGGGACACAGGCAAATTGGTTTTGAAAGGAGTCACTTTTCCCCAAGAAGCCAAACTCAAGAGCCCACTTGGCAGGTGTCATTTTGTAGGGCGCGTTTGGGCCTCTGATGGCAGCCAGGTTTGGAGGAGGGGGCAGCTTTGGCCTGGGAGAAATCCTCGTCCTTATGGAATTTTTGGAGGCAAAAGCCCAGGACGGGCCGCAGGCAAGTTAGGCATGTTGGCTTTGAAAGGAGGCACTTTTCCCCAAGAAGCCAAACTCAAGAACCCACAATGCAGATGTCATTTTGTAGGGCGCGTTTGGGCCTCCGATGGCAGCCAGGTTTGGAGGAGGGGGCAGCTTTGGTCTGGGAGAAATCCTCGTCCTTATGGAATTTTTGTAGTCTAAAGCCCAGCACGGGCTGCAGGCAAGTTGGCTCCGAAAGGAGGCACTTTTCCCCAAGAAGCCAAACTCAGGAGCCCACTTGGCAGATGTCATTTTGTAGGGCGCGTTTGGGCCATCGATGGCAGCTAGGTTTGGAGGAGGGGGCAGCTTTGGTCTGGGAGAAATCCTCGTCCTTATGGAATTTTTGTAGGCAAAAGCCCTGCATGGGCCGCAGGCAAGTTGACTCCGAAAGGAGGCACTTTTCCCCAGGAAGCCAAACTCAAGAACCCTCAATGCAGATGTCATTTTGTAGGGCGCGTTTGGGCCTCCGATGGCAGCCAGGTTTGGAGGAGGGGGCAGCTTTGGTCTGGGAGAAATCCTCGTCCTTATGGAATTTTTGTAGTCTAAAGCCCAGCACGGGCTGCAGGCAAGTTGGCTCCGAAAGGAGGCACTTTTCCCCAAGAAGCCAAACTCAGGAGCCCACTTGGCAGATGTCATTTTGTAGGGCGCGTTTGGGCCACCGATGGCAGCTAGGTTTGGAGGAGGGGGCAGCTTTGGTCTGGGAGAAATCCTCGTCCTTATGGAATTTTTGTAGGCAAAAGCCCTGCATGGGCCGCAGGCAAGTTGACTCCGAAAGGAGGCACTTTTCCCCAGGAAGCCAAACTCAAGAACCCTCAATGCAGGTGTCATTTTGTGGGGCGCGTTTGGGCCTCCGATGGCAGCCAGGTTTGGAGGAGGGGGCAGCTTTGGTCTGGGAGAAATCCTCGTCCTTCTGGAATTTTTGGAGGCAAAAGCCCAGGACGGGCCGCAGGCTAGTTAGGCAAGTTGGCTCCGAAAGGAGGCACTTTTCCCCAAGAAGCCAAACTCAAGAGCCCACTTGGCAGATGTCATTTTGTAGGGCGCGTTTGGTCCTCTGATGGCAGGCAGGTTTGGAGGAGGGGGCAGCTTTGGTCTGGGAGAAATCCTCGTCCTTATGGAATTTTTGTAGTCTAAAGCCCAGCACGGGCCGCAGGCTAGTTAGGCAAGTTGGCTTTGAAAGGAGGCACTTTCCCCCAAGAAGCCAAACTCAAGAGCCCACTTGGCAGATGTCATTTTGTAGGGCACGTTTGGGCCTCCAATGGCAGCCAGGTTTGGAGGAGGGGGCAGCTTTGGTCTGGGAGAAATCCTCGTCCTTATGGAATTTTTGTAGTCAAAAGCCCAGCACGGGCCGCAGGCAAGTTGGCTTTGAAAGGAGGTACTTCCACCCAAGAAGCCAAACTCAAGAGCCCAGTTGGCAGGTGTCATTTTGTAGGGCACGTTTGGGCCTCCGATGGCAGCCAGGTTTGGAGGAGGGGGCAGCTTTGGTCTGGGAGAAATCCTCGTCCTTATGGAATTTTTGTAGGCAAAAGCCCAGGACGGGCCGCAGGCAAGTTGGCTTTGAAAGGAGGCACTTCCACCCAAGAAGCCAAACTCAAGAGCCCACTTGGCAGATGTCATTTTGTAGGGCACGTTTGGGCCTCCGACGGCAGCCAGGTTTGGAGGAGGGGGCAGCTTTGGTCTGGGAGAAATCCTCGTCCTTATGGAATTTTTGTAGCAAAAGCCCGGGACGGGACACAGGCAAATTGGTTTTGAAAGGAGTCACTTTTCCCCAAGAAGCCAAACTCAAGAGCCCACTTGGCAGGTGTCATTTTGTAGGGCGCGTTTGGGCCTCTGATGGCAGCCAGGTTTGGAGGAGGGGGCAGCTTTGGCCTGGGAGAAATCCTCGTCCTTATGGAATTTTTGGAGGCAAAAGCCCAGGACGGGCCGCAGGCAAGTTAGGCAAGTTGGCTCCGAAAGGAGGCACTTTTCCCCAAGAAGCCAAACTGAAGAACACTCAATGCAGATGTCATTTTGTGGGGCGCGTTTGGGCCTCCGATGGCAGCCAGGTTTGGAGGAGGGGGCAGCTTTGGTCTGGGAGAAATCCTCGTCCTTCTGGAATTTTTGTAGCAAAAGCCCGGGACGGGACACAGGCAAGTTGGTTTTGAAAGGAGTCACTTTTCCCCAAGAAGCCAAACTCAAGAGCCCACTTGGCAGGTGTCATTTTGTAGGGCACGTTTGGGCCTCCGATGGCAGCCAGGTTTGGAGGAGGGGGCAGCTTTGGTCTGGGAGAAATCCTCGTCCTTCTGGAATTTTTGGAGGCAAAAGCCCAGGACGGGCCGCAGGCAAGTTAGGCAAGTTGGCTCCGAAAGGAGGCACTTTTCCCCAAGAAGCCAAACTCAAGAACCCTCAATGCAGATGTCATTTTGTGGGGCGCGTTTGGGCCTCCGATGGCAGCCAGGTTTGGAGGAGGGGGCAGCTTTGGTCTGGGAGAAATCCTCGTCCTTATGGAATTTTTGTAGTCAAAAGCCCAGCACGGGCCGCAGGCTAGTTAGGCAAGTTGGCTTTGAAAGGAGGCACTTTTCCGCAAGAAGCCAAACTCAAGAGCCCACTTGGCAAATGTCATTTTGTAGGGCGCGTTTGGGCCTCCGATGGCAGCCAGGTTTGGAGGAGGGGGCAGCTTTGGTCTGGGAGAAATCCTCGTCCTTATGGAATTTTTGTAGCAAAAGCCCAGGACGGGCCGCAGGCAAGTTGGCTTTGAAAGGAGGCACTTCCACCCAAGAAGCCAAACTCAAGAGCCCACTTGGCAGGTGTCATTTTGTAGGGCACGTTTGGGCCTCCGATGGCAGCCAGGTTTGGAGGAGGGGGCAGCTTTGGTCTGGGAGAAATCCTCGTCCTTCTGGAATTTTTGTAGGCAAAAGCCCTGCATGGGCCGCAGGCAAGTTGACTCCGAAAGGAGGCACTTTTCCCCAGGAAGCCAAACTCAAGAACCCTCAATGCAGGTGTCATTTTGTGGGGCGCGTTTGGGCCTCCGATGGCAGCCAGGTTTGGAGGAGGGGGCAGCTTTGGTCTGGGAGAAATCCTCGTCCTTCTGGAATTTTTGGAGGCAAAAGCCCAGGACGGGCCGCAGGCAAGTTAGGCAATTTGGCTCCGAAACGAGGCACTTTTCCCCAAGAAGCCAAACTCAAGAGCCCACTTGGCAGATGTCATTTTGTAGGGCGCGTTTGGGCCTCTGATGGCAGCCAGGTTTGGAGGAGGGGGCAGCTTTGGTCTGGGAGAAATCCTCGTCTTTACGGAATTTTTGTAGGCAAAAGCCCAGCACAGGCCGCAGGCAAGTTAGGCAAGTTGGCTCCGAAAGGAGGCACTTTTCCCCAAGAAGCCAAACTCAAGAGCCCACTTGGCAGGTGTCATTTTGTAGGGCGCGTTTGGGCCTCCGATGGCAGCCAGGTTTGGAGGAGGGGGCAGCTTTGGTCTGGGAGAAATCCTCGTCCTTATGGAATTTTTGGAGGCAAAAGCCCTGCATGGGCCGCCGGCAAGTTTACTCCGAAAGGAGGCACTTTTCCCCAGAAGCCAAACTCAAGAGCCCGCTTGGCAGATGTCATTTTGTAGGGCGCGTTTGGGCCTCCAATGGCAGCCAGGTTTGGAGGAGGGGGCAGCTTTGGTCTGGGAGGAATCCTCGTCCTTATGGAATTTTTGTAGCAAACGTCCGGGACGGGACGCAGGCAAGTTGGTTTTGAAAGGAGGCACTTTTCCCCAAGAAGCCAAACTCAAGAGCCCACTTGGCAGATGTCATTTTGTAGGGCGCGTTTGGGCCTCCGATGGCAGCCAGGTTTGGAGGAGGGAGCAGCTTTGGTCTGGGAGAAATCCTTGTCCTTCTGGAATTTTTGTAGGCAAAAGCCCAGGACGGGCCGCAGGCAAGTTAGGCAAGTTGGCTTTGAAAGGAGGCACTTTTCCCCAAGAAGCCAAACTCAAGAGCCCACTTGGCAGGTGTCATTTTGTAGGGCGCGTTTGGGCCTCCGATGGCAGCCAGGTTTGGAGGAGGGGGCAGCTTTGTTCTGGGAGAAATCCTCGTCCTTATGG
The DNA here is from genome assembly GCF_963662255.1 of Cinclus cinclus. Classification (NCBI taxonomy): domain Eukaryota; kingdom Metazoa; phylum Chordata; class Aves; order Passeriformes; family Cinclidae; genus Cinclus; species Cinclus cinclus. Next base: position 8,183,991 of record NC_085069.1, on the reverse strand, counting down.
AATTTTTGTAGGCAAAAGCCCTGCATGGGCCGCCGGCAAGTTGACTCCGAAAGGAGGCAATTTTCCCCAAGAAGCCAAACTCAAGAGCCGACTTGGCAGGTGTCATTTTGTAGGGCGCGTTTGGGCCTCCAATGGCAGCCAGGTTTGGAGGAGGGGGCAGCTTTGGTCTGGGAGAAATCCTCGTCCTTATGGAATTTTTGTAGGCAAAACCCCTGCATGAGCCGCAGGCAAGTTGACTCCGAAAGGAGGCACTTTTCCCCAGAAAGCCAAACTCAAGAGCCCACTTGGCAGATGTCATTTTGTAGGGCGCGTTTGGGCCTCCGATGGCAGCCAGGTTTGGAGGAGGGGGCAGCTTTGGTCTGGGAGGAATCCTCGTCCTTATGGAATTTTTGTAGCAAAAGCCCAGGACGGGACGCAGGCAAGTTGGTTTTGAAAGGAGTCACTTTTCCCCAAGAAGCCAAACTCAAGAGCCGACTTGGCAGGTGTCATTTTGTAGGGCGCTTTTGGGCCTCCGATGTCAGCCAGGTTTGGAGGAGGGGGCAGCTTTGGTCTGGGAGAAATCCTCGTCCTTATGGAATTTTTGTAGGCAAAAACCCCACATGGGCCGCAGGCAAGTTAGGCAAGTTGACTCCATAAGGAGGCACTTTTCCCCAAGAAGCCAAACTCAAGAACCCTCAATGCAGATGTCATTTTGTGGGGCGCGTTTGGGCCTCCGATGGCAGCCAGGTTTGGAGGAGGGGGCAGCTTTGGTCTGGGAGAAATCCTCGTCCTTATGGAATTTTTGTAGTCTAAAGCCCAGCACGGGCCGCAGGCTAGTTAGGCAAGTTGGCTTTGAAAGGAGGCACTTTTCCGCAAGAAGCCAAACTCAAGAGCCCACTTGGCAGATGTCATTTTGTAGGGCGCGTTTGGGCCTCCGATGGCAGCCAGGTTTGGAGGAGGGGGCAGCTTTGGTCTGGGAGAAATCCTCGTCCTTATGGAATTTTTGTAGGCAAAAGCCCAGGACGGGCCGCAGGCAAGTTGGCTTTGAAAGGAGGCACTTCCACCCAAGAAGCCAAACTCAAGAGCCCACTTGGCAGGTGTCATTTTGTAGGGCACGTTTGGGCCTCCGATGGCAGCCAGGTTTGGAGGAGGGGGCAGCTTTGGTCTGGGAGAAATCCTCGTCCTTCTGGAATTTTTGTAGGCAAAAGCCCTGCATGGGCCGCAGGCAAGTTGACTCCGAAAGGAGGCACATTTCCCCAGGAAGCCAAACTCAAGAACCCTCAATGCAGGTGTCATTTTGTGGGGCGCGTTTGGGCCTCCGATGGCAGCCAGGTTTGGAGGAGGGGGCAGCTTTGGTCTGGGAGAAATCCTCGTCCTTATGGAATTTTTGGAGGCAAAAGCCCAGGACGGGCCGCAGGCAAGTTGGCTTTGAAAGGAGGTACTTCCACACAAGAAGCCAAACTCAAGAGCCCACTTGGCAGATGTCATTTTGTAGGGCACGATTCGGCCTCCGATGGCAGCCAGGTTTGGAGGAGGGGGCAGCTTTGGTCTGGGAGAAATCCTCGTCCTTATGGAATTTTTGTAGGCAAAAACCCCGCATGGGCCGCAGGCAAGTTAGGCAAGTTGCTTTGAAAGGAGGCACTTTCCCCCAAGAAGCCAAACTCAAGAAGCCTCAATGCAGATGTCATTTTGTGGGGCGCGTTTGGGCCTCCGATGGCAGCCAGGTTTGGAGGAGGGGGCAGCTTTGGTCTGGGAGAAATCCTCGTCCTTATGGAATTTTTGTAGGCAAATGCCCAGCACGGGCCGCAGGCAAGTTGGCTTTGAAAGGAGGCACTTCCACCCATGAAGCCAAACTCAAGAGCCCACTTGGCAGGTGTCATTTTGTAGGGCACGTTTGGGCCTCCAATGGCAGCCAGGTTTGGAGGAGGGGGCAGCTTTGGTCTGGGAGAAATCCTCGTCCTTATGGAATTTTTGGAGGCAAAAGCCCTGCATGGGCCGCAGGCAATTTGGCTCCGAAAGGAGGCACTTTTCCCCAAGAAGCCAAACTCAAGAGCCCACTTGGCAGATGTCATTTTGTAGGGCGCGTTTGGGCCTCTGATGGCAGCCAGGTTTGGAGGAGGGGGCAGCTTTGGTCTGGGAGAAATCCTCGTCTTTACGGAATTTTTGTAGGCAAAAGCCCAGCACAGGCCGCAGGCAAGTTAGGCAAGTTGGCTCCGAAAGGAGGCACTTTTCCCCAAGAAGCCAAACTCAAGAGCCCACTTGGCAGGTGTCATTTTGTAGGGCGCGTTTGGGCCTCCGATGGCAGCCAGGTTTGGAGGAGGGGGCAGCTTTGGTCTGGGAGAAATCCTCGTCCTTATGGAATTTTTGGAGGCAAAAGCCCTGCATGGGCCGCCGGCAAGTTTACTCCGAAAGGAGGCACTTTTCCCCAGAAGCCAAACTCAAGAGCCCGCTTGGCAGATGTCATTTTGTAGGGCGCGTTTGGGCCTCCAATGGCAGCCAGGTTTGGAGGAGGGGGCAGCTTTGGTCTGGGAGGAATCCTCGTCCTTATGGAATTTTTGTAGCAAACGTCCGGGACGGGACGCAGGCAAGTTGGTTTTGAAAGGAGGCACTTTTCCCCAAGAAGCCAAACTCAAGAGCCCACTTGGCAGATGTCATTTTGTAGGGCGCGTTTGGGCCTCCGATGGCAGCCAGGTTTGGAGGAGGGAGCAGCTTTGGTCTGGGAGAAATCCTTGTCCTTCTGGAATTTTTGTAGGCAAAAGCCCAGGACGGGCCGCAGGCAAGTTAGGCAAGTTGGCTTTGAAAGGAGGCACTTTTCCCCAAGAAGCCAAACTCAAGAGCCCACTTGGCAGGTGTCATTTTGTAGGGCGCGTTTGGGCCTCCGATGGCAGCCAGGTTTGGAGGAGGGGGCAGCTTTGTTCTGGGAGAAATCCTCGTCCTTATGGAATTTTTGTAGGCAAAAGCCCTGCATGGGCCGCCGGCAAGTTGACTCCGAAAGGAGGCAATTTTCCCCAAGAAGCCAAACTCAAGAGCCGACTTGGCAGGTGTCATTTTGTAGGGCGCGTTTGGGCCTCCAATGGCAGCCAGGTTTGGAGGAGGGGGCAGCTTTGGTCTGGGAGAAATCCTCGTCCTTATGGAATTTTTGTAGGCAAAACCCCTGCATGAGCCGCAGGCAAGTTGACTCCGAAAGGAGGCACTTTTCCCCAGAAAGCCAAACTCAAGAGCCCACTTGGCAGATGTCATTTTGTAGGGCGCGTTTGGGCCTCCGATGGCAGCCAGGTTTGGAGGAGGGGGCAGCTTTGGTCTGGGAGGAATCCTCGTCCTTATGGAATTTTTGTAGCAAAAGCCCAGGACGGGACGCAGGCAAGTTGGTTTTGAAAGGAGTCACTTTTCCCCAAGAAGCCAAACTCAAGAGCCGACTTGGCAGGTGTCATTTTGTAGGGCGCTTTTGGGCCTCCGATGTCAGCCAGGTTTGGAGGAGGGGGCAGCTTTGGTCTGGGAGAAATCCTCGTCCTTATGGAATTTTTGTAGGCAAAAACCCCACATGGGCCGCAGGCAAGTTAGGCAAGTTGACTCCATAAGGAGGCACTTTTCCCCAAGAAGCCAAACTCAAGAACCCTCAATGCAGATGTCATTTTGTGGGGCGCGTTTGGGCCTCCGATGGCAGCCAGGTTTGGAGGAGGGGGCAGCTTTGGTCTGGGAGAAATCCTCGTCCTTATGGAATTTTTGTAGTCTAAAGCCCAGCACGGGCCGCAGGCTAGTTAGGCAAGTTGGCTTTGAAAGGAGGCACTTTTCCGCAAGAAGCCAAACTCAAGAGCCCACTTGGCAGATGTCATTTTGTAGGGCGCGTTTGGGCCTCCGATGGCAGCCAGGTTTGGAGGAGGGGGCAGCTTTGGTCTGGGAGAAATCCTCGTCCTTATGGAATTTTTGTAGGCAAAAGCCCAGGACGGGCCGCAGGCAAGTTGGCTTTGAAAGGAGGCACTTCCACCCAAGAAGCCAAACTCAAGAGCCCACTTGGCAGGTGTCATTTTGTAGGGCACGTTTGGGCCTCCGATGGCAGCCAGGTTTGGAGGAGGGGGCAGCTTTGGTCTGGGAGAAATCCTCGTCCTTCTGGAATTTTTGTAGGCAAAAGCCCTGCATGGGCCGCAGGCAAGTTGACTCCGAAAGGAGGCACATTTCCCCAGGAAGCCAAACTCAAGAACCCTCAATGCAGGTGTCATTTTGTGGGGCGCGTTTGGGCCTCCGATGGCAGCCAGGTTTGGAGGAGGGGGCAGCTTTGGTCTGGGAGAAATCCTCGTCCTTATGGAATTTTTGGAGGCAAAAGCCCAGGACGGGCCGCAGGCAAGTTGGCTTTGAAAGGAGGTACTTCCACACAAGAAGCCAAACTCAAGAGCCCACTTGGCAGATGTCATTTTGTAGGGCACGATTCGGCCTCCGATGGCAGCCAGGTTTGGAGGAGGGGGCAGCTTTGGTCTGGGAGAAATCCTCGTCCTTATGGAATTTTTGTAGGCAAAAACCCCGCATGGGCCGCAGGCAAGTTAGGCAAGTTGCTTTGAAAGGAGGCACTTTCCCCCAAGAAGCCAAACTCAAGAAGCCTCAATGCAGATGTCATTTTGTGGGGCGCGTTTGGGCCTCCGATGGCAGCCAGGTTTGGAGGAGGGGGCAGCTTTGGTCTGGGAGAAATCCTCGTCCTTATGGAATTTTTGTAGGCAAATGCCCAGCACGGGCCGCAGGCAAGTTGGCTTTGAAAGGAGGCACTTCCACCCATGAAGCCAAACTCAAGAGCCCACTTGGCAGGTGTCATTTTGTAGGGCACGTTTGGGCCTCCAATGGCAGCCAGGTTTGGAGGAGGGGGCAGCTTTGGTCTGGGAGAAATCCTCGTCCTTATGGAATTTTTGGAGGCAAAAGCCCTGCATGGGCCGCAGGCAATTTGGCTCCGAAAGGAGGCACTTTTCCCCAAGAAGCCAAACTCAAGAGCCCACTTGGCAGATGTCATTTTGTAGGGCGCGTTTGGGCCTCTGATGGCAGCCAGGTTTGGAGGAGGGGGCAGCTTTGGTCTGGGAGAAATCCTCGTCCTTATGGAATTTTTGTAGGCAAAAGCCCAGGACGGGCCGCAGGCTAGTTAGGCAAGTTGACTCCGAAAGGAGGCACTTTTCCCCAGAAAGCCAAACTCAAGAGCCCGCTTGGCAGATGTCATTTTGTAGGGCGCGTTTGGGCCTCCGATGGCAGCCAGGTTTGGAGGAGGGGGCAGCTTTGGTCTGGGAGGAATCCTCGTCCTTATGGAATTTTTGTAGCAAAAGCCCGGGACGGGACGCAGGCAAGTTGGTTTTGAAAGGAGTCACTTTTACCCAAGAAGCCAAACTCAAGAGCCCACTTGGCAGGTGTCATTTTCTAGGGCGCGTTTGGGCCTCCGATGTCAGCCAGGTTTGGAGGAGGGGGCAGCTTTGGTCTGGGAGAAATCCTCGTCCTTATGGAATTTTTGTAGTCAAAAGCCCAGCACGGGCCGCAGGCAAGTTGGCTTTGAAAGGAGGTACTTCCACCCAAGAAGCCAAACTCAAGAGCCCAGTTGGCAGGTGTCATTTTGTAGGGCACGTTTGGGCCTCCGATGGCAGCCAGGTTTGGAGGAGGGGGCAGCTTTGGTCTGGGAGAAATCCTCGTCCTTATGGAATTTTTGTAGGCAAAAGCCCAGGACGGGCCGCAGGCAAGTTGGCTTTGAAAGGAGGCACTTCCACCCAAGAAGCCAAACTCAAGAGCCCACTTGGCAGATGTCATTTTGTAGGGCACGTTTGGGCCTCCGATGGCAGCCAGGTTTGGAGGAGGGGGCAGCTTTGGTCTGGGAGAAATCCTCGTCCTTATGGAATTTTTGTAGCAAAAGCCCGGGACGGGACACAGGCAAATTGGTTTTGAAAGGAGTCACTTTTCCCCAAGAAGCCAAACTCAAGAGCCCACTTGGCAGGTGTCATTTTGTAGGGCGCGTTTGGGCCTCTGATGGCAGCCAGGTTTGGAGGAGGGGGCAGCTTTGTCCTGGGAGAAATCCTCGTCCTTATGGAATTTTTGGAGGCAAAAGCCCAGGACGGGCCGCAGGCAAGTTAGGCAAGTTGGCTCCGAAAGGAGGCACTTTTCCCCAAGAAGCCAAACTCAAGAACCCTCAATGCAGATGTCATTTTGTGGGGCGCGTTTGGGCCTCCGATGGCAGCCAGGTTTGGAGGAGGGGGCAGCTTTGGTCTGGGAGAAATCCTCGTCCTTCTGGAATTTTTGTAGCAAAAGCCCGGGACGGGACACAGGCAAGTTGGTTTTGAAAGGAGTCACTTTTCCCCAAGAAGCCAAACTCAAGAGCCCACTTGGCAGATGTCATTTTGTAGGGCGCGTTTGGGCCTCCGATGGCAGCCAGGTTTGGAGGAGGGAGCAGCTTTGGTCTGGGAGAAATCCTTGTCCTTCTGGAATTTTTGTAGGCAAAAGCCCAGCACGGGCCGCAGGCAAGTTAGGCAAGTTGGCTTTGAAAGGAGGCACTTTTCCCCAAGAAGCCAAACTCAAGAGCCCACTTGGCAGGTGTCATTTTGTAGGGCGCGTTTGGGCCTCCGATGGCAGCCAGGTTTGGAGGAGGGGGCAGCTTTGTTCTGGGAGAAATCCTCGTCCTTATGGAATTTTTGTAGGCAAAAGCCCTGCATGGGCCGCCGGCAAGTTGACTCCGAAAGGAGGCAATTTTCCCCAAGAAGCCAAACTCAAGAGCCCACTTGGCAGGTGTCATTTTGTAGGGCGCGTTTGGGCCTCCGATGGCAGCCAGGTTTGGAGGAGGGGGCAGCTTTGGTCTGGGAGAAATCCTCGTCCTTATGGAATTTTTGTAGGCAAAACCCCTGCATGAGCCGCAGGAAAGTTGACTCCGAAAGGAGGCACTTTTCCCCAGAAAGCCAAACTCAAGAGCCCACTTGGCAGATGTCATTTTGTAGGGCGCGTTTGGGCCTCCGATGGCAGCCAGGTTTGGAGGAGGGGGCAGCTTTGGTCTGGGAGGAATCCTCGTCCTTATGGAATTTTTGTAGCAAAAGCCCAGGACGGGACGCAGGCAAGTTGGTTTTGAAAGGAGTCACTTTTCCCCAAGAAGCCAAACTCAAGAGCCGACTTGGCAGGTGTCATTTTGTAGGGCGCTTTTGGGCCTCCGATGTCAGCCAGGTTTGGAGGAGGGGGCAGCTTTGGTCTGGGAGAAATCCTCGTCCTTATGGAATTTTTGTAGGCAAAAACCCCACATGGGCCGCAGGCAAGTTAGGCAAGTTGACTCCATAAGGAGGCACTTTTCCCCAAGAAGCCAAACTCAAGAACCCTCAATGCAGATGTCATTTTGTGGGGCGCGTTTGGGCCTCCGATGGCAGCCAGGTTTGGAGGAGGGGGCAGCTTTGGTCTGGGAGAAATCCTCGTCCTTATGGAATTTTTGTAGTCTAAAGCCCAGCACGGGCCGCAGGCTAGTTAGGCAAGTTGGCTTTGAAAGGAGGCACTTTTCCGCAAGAAGCCAAACTCAAGAGCCCACTTGGCAGATGTCATTTTGTAGGGCGCGTTTGGGCCTCCGATGGCAGCCAGGTTTGGAGGAGGGGGCAGCTTTGGTCTGGGAGAAATCCTCGTCCTTATGGAATTTTTGTAGGCAAAAGCCCAGGACGGGCCGCAGGCAAGTTGGCTTTGAAAGGAGGCACTTCCACCCAAGAAGCCAAACTCAAGAGCCCACTTGGCAGGTGTCATTTTGTAGGGCACGTTTGGGCCTCCGATGGCAGCCAGGTTTGGAGGAGGGGGCAGCTTTGGTCTGGGAGAAATCCTCGTCCTTCTGGAATTTTTGTAGGCAAAAGCCCTGCATGGGCCGCAGGCAAGTTGACTCCGAAAGGAGGCACATTTCCCCAGGAAGCCAAACTCAAGAACCCTCAATGCAGGTGTCATTTTGTGGGGCGCGTTTGGGCCTCCGATGGCAGCCAGGTTTGGAGGAGGGGGCAGCTTTGGTCTGGGAGAAATCCTCGTCCTTATGGAATTTTTGGAGGCAAAAGCCCAGGACGGGCCGCAGGCAAGTAGGCTTTGAAAGGAGGTACTTCCACACAAGAAGCCAAACTCAAGAGCCCACTTGGCAGATGTCATTTTGTAGGGCACGATTCGGCCTCCGATGGCAGCCAGGTTTGGAGGAGGGGGCAGCTTTGGTCTGGGAGAAATCCTCGTCCTTATGGAATTTTTGTAGGCAAAAACCCCGCATGGGCCGCAGGCAAGTTAGGCAAGTTGCTTTGAAAGGAGGCACTTTCCCCCAAGAAGCCAAACTCAAGAAGCCTCAATGCAGATGTCATTTTGTGGGGCGCGTTTGGGCCTCCGATGGCAGCCAGGTTTGGAGGAGGGGGCAGCTTTGGTCTGGGAGAAATCCTCGTCCTTATGGAATTTTTGTAGGCAAAAGCCCAGGACGGGCCGCAGGCAAGTTGGCTTTGAAAGGAGGCACTTCCACCCAAGAAGCCAAACTCAAGAGCCCACTTGGCAGGTGTCATTTTGTAGGGCACGTTTGGGCCTCCAATGGCAGCCAGGTTTGGAGGAGGGGGCAGCTTTGGTCTGGGAGAAATCCTCGTCCTTATGGAATTTTTGGAGGCAAAAGCCCTGCATGGGCCGCAGGCAATTTGGCTCCGAAAGGAGGCACTTTTCCCCAAGAAGCCAAACTCAAGAGCCCACTTGGCAGATGTCATTTTGTAGGGCGCGTTTGGGCCTCTGATGGCAGCCAGGTTTGGAGGAGGGGGCAGCTTTGGTCTGGGAGAAATCCTCGTCCTTATGGAATATTTGTAGGCAAAAGCCCAGCACGGGCCGCAGGCTAGTTAGGCAAGTTGGCTCCGAAAGGAGGCACTTTTCCCCAAGAAGCCAAACTCAAGAGCCCACTTGGCAGGTGTCATTTTGTAGGGCGCGTTTGGGCCTCCGATGGCAGCCAGGTTTGGAGGAGGGGGCAGCTTTGGTCTGGGAGAAATCCTCGTCCTTATGGAATTTTTGGAGGCAAAAGCCCTGCATGGGCCGCCGGCAAGTTGACTCCGAAAGGAGGCACTTTTCCCCAAGAAGCCAAACTCAAGAGCCCGCTTGGCAGATGTCATTTTGTAGGGCGCGTTTGGGCCTCCGATGGCAGCCAGGTTTGGCGGAGGGGGCAGCTTTGGTCTGGGAGGAATCCTCGTCCTTATGGAATTTTTGTAGGCAAAAGCCCTGCATGGGCAGCCGGCAAGTTGACTCCGAAAGGAGGCAATTTTCCCCAAGAAGCCAAACTCAAGAGCCCACTTGGCAGGTGTCATTTTGTAGGGCGCGTTTGGGCCTCCGATGGCAGCCAGGTTTGGAGGAGGGGGCAGCTTTGGTCTGGGAGAAATCCTCGTCCTTATGGAATTTTTGTAGGCAAAACCCCTGCATGAGCCGCAGGCAAGTTGACTCCGAAAGGAGGCACTTTTCCCCAGAAAGCCAAACTCAAGAGCCCACTTGGCAGATGTCATTTTGTAGGGCGCGTTTGGGCCTCCGATGGCAGCCAGGTTTGGAGGAGGGGGCAGCTTTGGTCTGGGAGGAATCCTCGTCCTTATGGAATTTTTGTAGCAAAAGCCCGGGACGGGACGCAGGCAAGTTGGTTTTGAAAGGAGTCACTTTTCCCCAAGAAGCCAAACTCAAGAGCCCACTTGGCAGGTGTCATTTTCTAGGGCGCGTTTGGGCCTCCGATGTCAGCCAGGTTTGGAGGAGGGGGCAGCTTTGGTCTGGGAAAAATCCTCGTCCTTCTGGAATTTTTGTAGGCAAAAACCCCGCAAGGGCCGCAGGCAAGTTAGGCAAGTTGACTCCGAAAGGAGGCACTTTTCCCCAAGAAGCCAAACTCAAGAACCCTCAATGCAGATGTCATTTTGTGGGGCGCGTTTGGGCCTCCGATGGCAGCCAGGTTTGGAGGAGGGGGCAGCTTTGGTCTGGGAGAAATCCTCGTCCTTATGGAATTTTTGTAGTCTAAAGCCCAGCACGGGCCGCAGGCTAGTTAGGCAAGTTGGCTTTGAAAGGAGGCACTTTTCCGCAAGAAGCCAAACTCAAGAGCCCACTTGGCAGATGTCATTTTGTAGGGCGCGTTTGGGCCTCCAATGGCAGCCAGGTTTGGAGGAGGGGGCAGCTTTGGTCTGGGAGAAATCCTCGTCCTTATGGAATTTTTGTAGGCAAAAGCCCTGCATGGGCCGCAGGCAAGTTGACTCCGAAAGGAGGCACTTTTCCCCAGGAAGCCAAACTCAAGAACCCTCAATGCAGGTGTCATTTTGTGGGGCGCGTTTGGGCCTCCGATGGCAGCCAGGTTTGGAGGAGGGGGCAGCTTTGGTCTGGGAGAAATCCTCGTCCATATGGAATTTTTGTAGGCAAAAGCCCAGGACGGGCCGCAGGCAAGTTGGCTTTGAAAGGAGGTACTTCCACACAAGAAGCCAAACTCAAGAGCCCACTTGGAAGATGTCATTTTGTAGGGCACGTTTCGGCCTCCGATGGCAGCCAGGTTTGGAGGAGGGGGCAGCTTTGGTCTGGGAGAAATCCTCGTCCTTATGGAATTTTTGTAGGCAAAAGCCCTGCATGGGCCGCAGGCAAGTTGACTCCGAAAGGAGGCACATTTCCCCAGAAAGCCAAACTCAAGAGCCCACAATGCAGATGTCATTTTGTAGGGCGCGTTTGGGCCTCCGATGGCAGCCAGGTTTGGAGGAGGGGGCAGCTTTGGTCTGGGAGGAATCCTCGTCCTTATGGAATTTTTGTAGCAAAAGCCCGGGACGGGACGCAGGCAAGTTGGTTTTGAAAGGAGTCACTTTTCCCCAAGAAGCCAAACTCAAGAGCCCACTTGGCAGGTGTCATTTTGTAGGGCGCGTTTGGGCCTCCGATGGCAGCCAGGTTTGGAGGAGGGGGCAGCTTTGGTCTGGGAGAAATCCTCGTCCTTATGGAATTTTTGTAGGCAAAAACCCCGCATGGGCCGCAGGCATGTTAGGCAAGTTGGTTTTGAAAGGAGTCACTTTTCCCCAAGAAGCCAAACTCAAGAGCCCACTTGGCAGGTGTCATTTTGTAGGGCGCGTTTGGGCCTCCGATGGCAGCCAGGTTTGGAGGAGGGGGCAGCTTTGGTCTGGGAGGAATCCTCGTCCTTATGGAATTTTTGTAGCAAAAGCCCGGGACGGGACACAGGCAAGTTGGTTTTGAAAGGAGGCACTTTTCCGCAAGAAGCCAAACTCAAGAGCCCACTTGGCAGGTGTCATTTTGTAGGGCACGTTTGGGCCTCCGATGGCAGCCAGGTTTGGAGGAGGGGGCAGCTTTGGCCTGGGAGAAATCCTCGTCCTTCTGGAATTTTTGGAGGCAAAAGCCCAGGACGGGCCGCAGGCAAGTTAGGCAAGTTGGCTCCGAAAGGAGGCACTTTTCCCCAAGAAGCCAAACTCAAGAACCCTCAATTCAGATGTCATTTTGTGGGGCGCGTTTGGGCCTCCGATGGCAGCCAGGTTTGGAGGAGGGGGCAGCTTTGGTCTGGGAGAAATCCTCGTCCTTATGGAATTTTTGTAGTCAAAAGCCCAGCACGGGCCGCAGGCTAGTTAGGCAAGTTGGCTTTGAAAGGAGGCACTTTTCCGCAAGAAGCCAAACTCAAGAGCCCACTTGGCAAATGTCATTTTGTAGGGCGCGTTTGGGCCTCCGATGGCAGCCAGGTTTGGAGGAGGGGGCAGCTTTGGTCTGGGAGGAATCCTCGTCCTTATGGAATTTTTGTAGCAAAAGCCCGGGACGGGACGCAGGCAAGTTGGTTTTGAAAGGAGTCACTTTTCCCCAAGAAGCCAAACTCAAGAGCCCACTTGGCAGGTGTCATTTTCTAGGGCGCGTTTGGGCCTCCGATGTCAGCCAGGTTTGGAGGAGGGGGCAGCTTTGGTCTGGGAGAAATCCTCGTCCTTATGGAAGTTTTGTAGGCAAAAACCCCACATGGGCCGCAGGCAAGTTAGGCAAGTTGACTCCGAAAGGAGGCACTTTTCCCCAAGAAGCCAAACTCAAGAACCCTCAATGCAGATGTCATTTTGTGGGGCGCGTTTGGGCCTCCGATGGCAGCCAGGTTTGGAGGAGGGGGCAGCTTTGGTCTGGGAGAAATCCTCGTCCTTATGGAATTTTTGTAGTCTAAAGCCCAGCACGGGCCGCAGGCTAGTTAGGCAAGTTGGCTTTGAAAGGAGGCACTTTTCCGCAAGAAGCCAAACTCAAGAGCCCACTTGGCCGATGTCATTTTGTAGGGCGCGTTTGGGCCTCCGATGGCAGCCAGGTTTGGAGGAGGGGGCAGCTTTGGTCTGGGAGAAATCCTCGTCCTTCTGGAATTTTTGTAGGCAAAAGCCCTGCATGGGCCGCAGGCAAGTTGACTCCGAAAGGAGGCACTTTTCCCCAGGAAGCCAAACTCAAGAACCCTCAATGCAGGTGTCATTTTGTGGGGCGCGTTTGGGCCTCCGATGGCAGCCAGGTTTGGAGGAGGGGGCAGCTTTGGTCTGGGAGAAATCCTCGTCCTTATGGAATTTTTGTAGGCAAAAGCCCAGGACGGGCCGCAGGCAAGTTGGCTTTGAAAGGAGGTACTTCCACACAAGAAGCCAAACTCAAGAGCCCACTTGGCAGATGTCATTTTGTAGGGCACGTTTCGGCCACCGATGGCAGCCAGGTTTGGAGGAGGGGGCAGCTTTGGTCTGGGAGAAATCCTCGTCCTTATGGAATTTTTGTAGGCAAAAACCCCGCATGGGCCGCAGGCAAGTTAGGCAAGTTGCTTTGAAAGGAGGCACTTTTCCCCAAGAAGCCAAACTCAAGAACCCACAATGCAGATGTCATTTTGTAGGGCGCGTTTGGGCCTCCGATGGCAGCCAGGTTTGGAGGAGGGGGCAGCTTTGGTCTGGGAGAAATCCTCGTCCTTATGGAATTTTTGTAGTCTAAAGCCCGGGACGGGACACAGGCAAGTTGGTTTTGAAAGGAGTCACTTTTCCCCAAGAAGCCAAACTCAAGAGCCCACTTGGCAGGTGTCATTTTGTAGGGCACGCTTGGGCCTCCGATGCCAGCCAGGTTTGGAGGAGGGGGCAGCTTTGGTCTGGGAGAAATCCTCGTCCTTCTGGAATTTTTGGAAGCAAAAGCCCAGGACGGGCCGCAGGCAAGTTAGGCAAGTTGGCTCCGAAAGGAGGCACTTCTCCCCAAGAAGCCAAACTCAAGAACCCTCAATTCAGATGTCATTTTGTGGGGCGCGTTTGGGCCTCCGATGGCAGCCAGGTTTGGAGGAGGGGGCAGCTTTGGTCTGGGAGAAATCCTCGTCCTTATGGAATTTTTGTAGTCAAAAGCCCAGCACGGGCCGCAGGCTAGTTAGGCAAGTTGGCTTTGAAAGGAGGCACTTTTCCGCAAGAAGCCAAACTCAAGAGCCCACTTGGCAAATGTCATTTTGTAGGGCGCGTTTGGGCCTCCGATGGCAGCCAGGTTTGGAGGAGGGGGCAGCTTTGGTCTGGGAGAAATCCTCGTCCTTATGGAATTTTTGTAGCAAAAGCCCAGGACGGGCCGCAGGCAAGTTGGCTTTAAAAGGAGGCACTTCCACCCAAGAAGCCAAACTCAAGAGCCCACTTGGCAGGTGTCATTTTGTAGGGCACGTTTGGGCCTCCGATGGCAGCCAGGTTTGGAGGAGGGGGCAGCTTTGGTCTGGGAGAAATCCTCGTCCTTCTGGAATTTTTGTAGGCAAAAGCCCTGCATGGGCCGCAGGCAAGTTGACTCCGAAAGGAGGCACTTTTCCCCAAGAAGCCAAACTCAAGAACCCTCAATGCAGGTGTCATTTTGTGGGGCGCGTTTGGGCCTCCGATGGCAGCCAGGTTTGGAGGAGGGGGCAGCTTTGGTCTGGGAGAAATCCTCGTCCTTCTGGAATTTTTGGAGGCAAAAGCCCAGGACGGGCCGCAGGCAAGTTAGGCAATTTGGCTCCGAAAGGAGGCACTTTTCCCCAAGAAGCCAAACTCAAGAGCCCACTTGGCAGATGTCATTTTGTAGGGCGCGTTTGGGCCTCTGATGGCAGCCAGGTTTGGAGGAGGGGGCAGCTTTGGTCTGGGAGAAATCCTCGTCCTTATGGAATTTTTGTAGGCAAAAGCCCAGCACAGGCCGCAGGCTAGTTAGGCAAGTTGGCTCCGAAAGGAGGCACTTTTCCCCAAGAAGCCAAACTCAAGAGCCCGCTTGGCAGATGTCATTTTGTAGGGCGCGTTTGGGCCTCCGATGGCAGCCAGGTTTGGCGGAGGGGGCAGCTTTGGTCTGGGAGGAATCCTCGTCCTTATGGAATTTTTGTAGCAAAAGCCCGGGACGGGACGCAGGCAAGTTGGTTTTGAAAGGAGTCACTTTTCCCCAAGAAGCCAAACTCAAGAGCCCACTTGGCAGGTGTCATTTTGTAGGGCGCGTTTGGGCCTCCGATGGCAGCCAGGTTTGGAGGAGGGGGCAGCTTTGGTCTGGGAGAAATCCTCGTCCTTCTGGAATTTTTGGAGGCAAAAGCCCAGGACGGGCCGCAGGCAAGTTAGGCAATTTGGCTCCGAAAGGAGGCACTTTTCCCCAAGAAGCCAAACTCAAGAGCCCACTTGGCAGATGTCATTTTGTAGGGCGCGTTTGGGCCTCTGATGGCAGCCAGGTTTGGAGGAGGGGGCAGCTTTGGTCTGGGAGAAATCCTCGTCCTTATGGAATTTTTGTAGGCAAAAGCCCAGCACAGGCCGCAGGCTAGTTAGGCAAGTTGGCTCCGAAAGGAGGCACTTTTCCCCAAGAAGGCAAACTCAAGAGCCCACTTGGCAGATGTCATTTTGTAGGGCGCGTTTGGGCCTCCGATGGCAGCCAGGTTTGGAGGAGGGGGCAGCTTTGGTCTGGGAGAAATCCTCGTCCTTATGGAATTTTTGTAGGCAAAAGCCCAGGACGGGCCGCAGGCAAGTTAGGCATGTTGGCTTTGAAAGGAGGCACTTTTCCCCAAGAAGCCAAACTCAAGAACCCACAATGCAGATGTCATTTTGTAGGGCGCGTTTGGGCCTCCGATGGCAGCCAGGTTTGGAGGAGGGGGCAGCTTTGGTCTGGGAGAAATCCTCGTCCTTATGGAATTTTTGTAGGCAAAAGCCCTGCATGGGCCGCAGTCAAGTTGACTCCGAAAGGAGGCACTTTTCCCCAGGAAGCCAAACTCAAGAGCCCACTTGGCAGATGTCATTTTGTAGGGCGCGTTTGGGCCTCCGATGGCAGCCAGGTTTGGAGGAGGGGGCAGCTTTGGTCTGGGAGAAATCCTCGTCCATATGGAATTTTTGAAGCAAAAGCCCTGCATGGGCCGCATTCAAGTTAGGCATGTTGGCTTTGAAAGGAGGCACTTTTCCGCAAGAAGCCAAACTCAAGAGCCCACTTGGCAAATGTCGTTTTGTAGGGCGCGTTTGGGCCTCCGATGGCAGCCAGGTTTGGAGGAGGGGGCAGCTTTGGTCTGGGAGAAATCCTTGTCCTTATGGAATTTTTGTAGCAAAAGCCCAGGACGGGCCGCAGGCAAGTTGGCTTTGAAAGGAGGCACTTCCACCCAAGAAGCCAAACTCAAGAGCCCACTTGGCAGGTGTCATTTTGTAGGGCACGTTTGGGCCTCCGATGGCAGCCAGGTTTGGAGGAGGGGGCAGCTTTGGTCTGGGAGAAATCCTCGTCCTTCTGGAATTTTTGTAGGCAAAAGCCCTGCATGGGCCGCAGGCAAGTTGACTCCGAAAGGAGGCACTTTTCCCCAGGAAGCCAAACTCAAGAACCCTCAATGCAGGTGTCATTTTGTGGGGCGCGTTTGGGCCTCCGATGGCAGCCAGGTTTGGAGGAGGGGGCAGCTTTGGTCTGGGAGAAATCCTCGTCCTTATGGAATTTTTGGAGGCAAAAGCCCAGGACGGGCCGCAGGCAAGTTAGGCAATTTGGCTCCGAAAGGAGGCACTTTTCCCCAAGAAGCCAAACTCAAGAGCCCACTTGGCAGATGTCATTTTGTAGGGCGCGTTTGGGCCTCTGATGGCAGCCAGGTTTGGAGGAGGGGGCAGCTTTGGTCTGGGAGAAATCCTCGTCCTTATGGAATTTTTGTAGGCAAAAGCCCAGGACCGGCCGCAGGCAAGTTGGCTTTGAAAGGAGGCACTTCCACCCAAGAAGCCAAACTCAAGAGCCCACTTGGCAGGTGTCATTTTGTAGGGCACGTTTGGGCCTCCGATGGCAGCCAGGTTTGGAGGAGGGGGCAGCTTTGGTCTGGGAGAAATCCTCGTCCTTCTGGAATTTTTGGAGGCAAAAGCCCAGGACGGGCCGCAGGCAAGTTAGGCAAGTTGGCTCCGAAAGGAGGCACTTTTCCCCAAGAAGCCAAACTCAAGAGCCCACTTGGCAGATGTCATTTTGTGGGGCGCATTTGGGCCTCTGATGGCAGCCAGGTTTGGAGGAGGGGGCAGCTTTGGTCTGGGAGAAATCCTCGTCCTTATGGAATTTTTGTAGTCTAAAGCCCAGCACGGGCCGCAGGCTAGTTAGGCAAGTTGGCTTTGAAAGGAGGCACTTTTCCCCAAGAAGCCAAACTCAAGAGCCCACTTGGCAGGTGTCATTTTGTAGGGCGCGTTTGGGCCTCCAATGGCAGCCAGGTTTGGAGGAGGGGGCAGCTTTGGTCTGGGAGAAATCCTCGTCCTTATGGAATTTTTGTAGGCAAAAGCCCAGGACGGGCCGCAGGCAAGTTGGCTTTGAAAGGAGGTACTTCCACCCAAGAAGCCAAACTCAAGAGCCCACTTGGCAGGTGTCATTTTGTAGGGCAAGTTTGGGCCTCCGATGGCAGCCAGGTTTGGAGGAGGGGGCAGCTTTGGTCTGGGAGAAATCCTCATCCTTATGGAATTTTTGTAGGCAAAAGCCCAGGACGGGCCGCAGGCAAGTTGGCTTTGAAAGGAGGTACTTCCACCCAAGAAGCCAAACTCAAGAGCCCACTTGGCAGGTGTCATTTTGTAGGGCACGTTTGGGCCTCCGATGGCAGCCAGGTTTGGAGGAGGGGGCAGCTTTGGCCTGGGAGAAATCCTCGTCCTTCTGGAATTTATGGAGGCAAAAGCCCAGGACGGGCCGCAGGCAAGTTAGGCAAGTTGGCTCCGAAAGGAGGCACTTTTCCCCAAGAAGCCAAACTCAAGAAACCTCAATGCAGATGTCATTTTGTGGGGCGCGTTTGGGCCTCCGATGGCAGCCAGGTTTGGAGGAGGGGGCAGCTTTGGTCTGGGAGAAATCCTCGTCCTTCTGGAATTTTTGTAGGCAAAAGCCCTGCATGGGCCGCAGGCAAGTTGACTCCGAAAGGAGGCACTTTTCCCCAGGAAGCCAAACTCAAGAACCCTCAATGCAGGTGTAATTTTGTGGGGCGCGTTTGGGCCTCCGATGGCAGCCAGGTTTGGAGGAGGGGGCAGCTTTGGTCTGGGAGAAATCCTCGTCCTTCTGGAATTTTTGGAGGCAAAAGCCCAGGACGGGCCGCAGGCAAGTTAGGCAAGTTGGCTCCGAAAGGAGGCACTTTTCCCCAAGAAGCCAAACTCAAGAGCCCACTTGGCAGATGTCATTTTGTGGGGCGCATTTGGGCCTCTGATGGCAGCCAGGTTTGGAGGAGGGGGCAGCTTTGGTCTGGGAGAAATCCTCGTCCTTATGGAATTTTTGGAGGCAAAAGCCCAGCACGGGCCGCAGGCTAGTTAGGCAAGTTGGCTCCGAAAGGAGGCACTTTTCCCCAAGAAGCCAAACTCAAGAGCCCACTTGGCAGGTGTCATTTTGTAGGGCGCGTTTGGGCCTCCGATGGCAGCCAGGTTTGGAGGAGGGGGCAGCTTTGGTCTGGGAGAAATCCTCGTCCTTATGGAATTTTTGGAGGCAAAAGCCCTGCATGGGCCGCCGGCAAGTTGACTCCGAAAGGAGGCACTTTTCCTCAAGAAGCCAAACTCAAGAGCCCGCTTGGCAGATGTCATTTTGTAGGGCGCGTTTGGGCCTCCGATGGAGGCCAGGTTTGGCGGAGGGGGCAGCTTTGGTCTGGTAGAAATCCTCGTCCTTATGGAATTTTTGTAGGCAAAAGCCCTGCATGGGCCGCAGGTAAGTTGACTCCGAAAGGAGGCACTTTTCCCCAGGAAGCCAAACTCAAGAACCCTCAATGCAGGTGTCATTTTGTGGGGCGCGTTTGGGCCTCCGATGGCAGCCAGGTTTGGAGGAGGGGGCAGCTTTGGTCTGGGAGAAATCCTCGTCCTTCTGGAATTTTTGGAGGCAAAAGCCCAGGACGGGCCGCAGGCAAGTTAGGCAAGTTGGCTCCGAAAGGAGGCACTTTTCCCCAAGAAGCCAAACTCAAGAGCCCACTTCGCAGATGTCATTTTGTGGGGCGCATTTGGGCCTCTGATGGCAGCCAGGTTTGGAGGAGGGGGCAGCTTTGGTCTGGGAGAAATCCTCGTCCTTATGGAATTTTTGTAGTCTAAAGCCCAGCACGGGCCGCAGGCTAGTTAGGCAAGTTGGCTTTGAAAGGAGGCACTTTCCCCCAAGAAGCCAAACTCAAGAGCCCACTTGGCAGGTGTCATTTTGTAGGGCGCGTTTGGGCCTCCAATGGCAGCCAGGTTTGGAGGAGGGGGCAGCTTTGGTCTGGGAGAAATCCTCGTCCTTATGGAATTTTTGTAGGCAAAAGCCCAGGACGGGCCGCAGGCAAGTTGGCTTTGAAAGGAGGTACTTCCACCCAAGAAGCCAAACTCAAGAGCCCACTTGGCAGGTGTCATTTTGTAGGGCACGTTTGGGCCTCCGATGGCAGCCAGGTTTGGAGGAGGGGGCAGCTTTGGCCTGGGAGAAATCCTCGTCCTTATGGAATTTTTGGAGGCAAAAGCCCAGGACGGGCCGCAGGCAAGTTAGGCAAGTTGGCTCCGAAAGGAGGCACTTTTCCCCAAGAAGCCAAACTCAAGAACCCTCAATGCAGATGTCATTTTGTGGGGCGCGTTTGGGCCTCCGATGGCAGCCAGGTTTGGAGGAGGGGGCAGCTTTGGTCTGGGAGAAATCCTCGTCCTTCTGGAATTTTTGTAGCAAAAGCCCGGGACGGGACACAGGCAAGTTGGTTTTGAAAGGAGGCACTTTTCCCCAAGAAGCCAAACTCAAGAGCCCACTTGGCAGGTGTCATTTTGTAGGGCGCGTTTGGGCCTCCGATGGCAGCCAGGTTTGGAGGAGGGGGCAGCTTTGGTCTGGGAGAAATCCTCGTCCTTATGGAATTTTTGTAGGCAAAAGCCCTGCATGGGCCGCAGTCAAGTTGACTCCGAAAGGAGGCACTTTTCCCCAGGAAGCCAAACTCAAGAGCCCACTTGGCAGATGTCATTTTGTAGGGCGCGTTTGGGCCTCCGATGGCAGCCAGGTTTGGAGGAGGGGGCAGCTTTGGTCTGGGAGAAATCCTCGTCCATATGGAATTTTTGAAGCAAAAGCCCTGCATGGGCCGCATTCAAGTTAGGCATGTTGGCTTTGAAAGGAGGCACTTTTCCGCAAGAAGCCAAACTCAAGAGCCCACTTGGCAAATGTCGTTTTGTAGGGCGCGTTTGGGCCTCCGATGGCAGCCAGGTTTGGAGGAGGGGGCAGCTTTGGTCTGGGAGAAATCCTTGTCCTTATGGAATTTTTGTAGCAAAAGCCCAGGACGGGCCGCAGGCAAGTTGGCTTTGAAAGGAGGCACTTCCACCCAAGAAGCCAAACTCAAGAGCCCACTTGGCAGGTGTCATTTTGTAGGGCACGTTTGGGCCTCCGATGGCAGCCAGGTTTGGAGGAGGGGGCAGCTTTGGTCTGGGAGAAATCCTCGTCCTTCTGGAATTTTTGTAGGCAAAAGCCCTGCATGGGCCGCAGGCAAGTTGACTCCGAAAGGAGGCACTTTTCCCCAGGAAGCCAAACTCAAGAACCCTCAATGCAGGTGTCATTTTGTGGGGCGCGTTTGGGCCTCCGATGGCAGCCAGGTTTGGAGGAGGGGGCAGCTTTGGTCTGGGAGAAATCCTCGTCCTTATGGAATTTTTGGAGGCAAAAGCCCAGGACGGGCCGCAGGCAAGTTAGGCAATTTGGCTCCGAAAGGAGGCACTTTTCCCCAAGAAGCCAAACTCAAGAGCCCACTTGGCAGATGTCATTTTGTAGGGCGCGTTTGGGCCTCTGATGGCAGCCAGGTTTGGAGGAGGGGGCAGCTTTGGTCTGGGAGAAATCCTCGTCCTTCTGGAATTTTTGTAGGCAAAAGCCCAGGACCGGCTGCAGGCAAGTTGGCTTTGAAAGGAGGCACTTCCACCCAAGAAGCCAAACTCAAGAGCCCACTTGGCAGGTGTCATTTTGTAGGGCACGTTTGGGCCTCCGATGGCAGCCAGGTTTGGAGGAGGGGGCAGCTTTGGTCTGGGAGAAATCCTCGTCCTTCTGGAATTTTTGTAGGCAAAAGCCCTGCATGGGCCGCAGGCAAGTTGACTCCGAAAGGAGGCACTTTTCCCCAGGAAGCCAAACTCAAGAACCCTCAATGCAGGTGTCATTTTGTGGGGCGCGTTTGGGCCTCCGATGGCAGCCAGGTTTGGAGGAGGGGGCAGCTTTGGTCTGGGAGAAATCCTCGTCCTTCTGGAATTTTTGGAGGCAAAAGCCCAGGACGGGCCGCAGGCAAGTTAGGCAAGTTGGCTCCGAAAGGAGGCACTTTTCCCCAAGAAGCCAAACTCAAGAGCCCACTTGGCAGATGTCATTTTGTGGGGCGCATTTGGGCCTCTGATGGCAGCCAGGTTTGGAGGAGGGGGCAGCTTTGGTCTGGGAGAAATCCTCGTCCTTATGGAATTTTTGTAGTCTAAAGCCCAGCACGGGCCGCAGGCTAGTTAGGCAAGTTGGCTTTGAAAGGAGGCACTTTCCCCCAAGAAGCCAAACTCAAGAGCCCACTTGGCAGGTGTCATTTTGTAGGGCGCGTTTGGGCCTCCAATGGCAGCCAGGTTTGGAGGAGGGGGCAGCTTTGGTCTGGGAGAAATCCTCGTCCTTATGGAATTTTTGTAGGCAAAAGCCCAGGACGGGCCGCAGGCAAGTTGGCTTTGAAAGGATTTACTTCCACCCAAGAAGCCAAACTCAAGAGCCCACTTGGCAGGTGTCATTTTGTAGGGCAAGTTTGGGCCTCCGATGGCAGCCAGGTTTGGAGGAGGGGGCAGCTTTGGTCTGGGAGAAATCCTCGTCCTTATGGAATTTTTGTAGGCAAAAGCCCTGCATGGGCCGCAGTCAAGTTGACTCCGAAAGGAGGCACTTTTCCCCAGGAAGCCAAACTCAAGAGCCCACTTGGCAGATGTCATTTTGTAGGGCGCGTTTGGGCCTCCGATGGCAGCCAGGTTTGGAGGAGGGGGCAGCTTTGGTCTGGGAGAAATCCTCGTCCTTCTGGAATTTTTGAAGCAAAAGCCCTGCATGGGCCGCATTCAAGTTAGGCATGTTGGCTTTGAAAGGAGGCACTTTTCCGCAAGAAGCCAAACTCAAGAGCCCACTTGGCAAATGTCGTTTTGTAGGGCGCGTTTGGGCCTCCGATGGCAGCCAGGTTTGGAGGAGGGGGCAGCTTTGGTCTGGGAGAAATCCTTGTCCTTATGGAATTTTTGTAGCAAAAGCCCAGGACGGGCCGCAGGCAAGTTGGCTTTGAAAGGAGGCACTTCCACCCAAGAAGCCAAACTCAAGAGCCCACTTGGCAGGTGTCATTTTGTAGGGCACGTTTGGGCCTCCGATGGCAGCCAGGTTTGGAGGAGGGGGCAGCTTTGGTCTGGGAGAAATCCTCGTCCTTCTGGAATTTTTGTAGGCAAAAGCCCTGCATGGGCCGCAGGCAAGTTGACTCCGAAAGGAGGCACTTTTCCCCAGGAAGCCAAACTCAAGAACCCTCAATGCAGGTGTCATTTTGTGGGGCGCGTTTGGGCCTCCGATGGCAGCCAGGTTTGGAGGAGGGGGCAGCTTTGGTCTGGGAGAAATCCTCGTCCTTATGGAATTTTTGGAGGCAAAAGCCCAGGACGGGCCGCAGGCAAGTTAGGCAATTTGGCTCCGAAAGGAGGCACTTTTCCCCAAGAAGCCAAACTCAAGAGCCCACTTGGCAGATGTCATTTTGTAGGGCGCGTTTGGGCCTCTGATGGCAGCCAGGTTTGGAGGAGGGGGCAGCTTTGGTCTGGGAGAAATCCTCGTCCTTATGGAATTTTTGTAGGCAAAAGCCCAGGACCGGCCGCAGGCAAGTTGGCTTTGAAAGGAGGCACTTCCACCCAAGAAGCCAAACTCTAGAGCCCACTTGGCAGGTGTCATTTTGTAGGGCACGTTTGGGCCTCCGATGGCAGCCAGGTTTGGAGGAGGGGGCAGCTTTGGTCTGGGAGAAATCCTCGTCCTTCTGGAATTTTTGTAGGCAAAAGCCCTGCATGGGCCGCAGGCAAGTTGACTCCGAAAGGAGGCACTTTTCCCCAGGAAGCCAAACTCAAGAACCCTCAATGCAGGTGTCATTTTGTGGGGCGCGTTTGGGCCTCCGATGGCAGCCAGGTTTGGAGGAGGGGGCAGCTTTGGTCTGGGAGAAATCCTCGTCCTTCTGGAATTTTTGGAGGCAAAAGCCCAGGACGGGCCGCAGGCAAGTTAGGCAAGTTGGCTCCGAAAGGAGGCACTTTTCCCCAAGAAGCCAAACTCAAGAGCCCACTTGGCAGATGTCATTTTGTGGGGCGCATTTGGGCCTCTGATGGCAGCCAGGTTTGGAGGAGGGGGCAGCTTTGGTCTGGGAGAAATCCTCGTCCTTATGGAATTTTTGTAGTCTAAAGCCCAGCACGGGCCGCAGGCTAGTTAGGCAAGTTGGCTTTGAAAGGAGGCACTTTTCCCCAAGAAGCCAAACTCAAGAGCCCACTTGGCAGGTGTCATTTTGTAGGGCGCGTTTGGGCCTCCAATGGCAGCCAGGTTTGGAGGAGGGGGCAGCTTTGGTCTGGGAGAAATCCTCGTCCTTATGGAATTTTTGTAGGCAAAAGCCCAGGACGGGCCGCAGGCAAGTTGGCTTTGAAAGGAGGTACTTCCACCCAAGAAGCCAAACTCAAGAGCCCACTTGGCAGGTGTCATTTTGTAGGGCAAGTTTGGGCCTCCGATGGCAGCCAGGTTTGGAGGAGGGGGCAGCTTTGGCCTGGGAGAAATCCTCGTCCTTATGGAATTTTTGTCGGCAAAAGCCCTGCATGGGCCGCAGGCAAGTTGACTCCGAAAGGAGGCACTTTTCCCCAGGAAGCCAAACTCAAGAACCCTCAATGCAGGTGTAATTTTGTGGGGCGCGTTTGGGCCTCCGATGGCAGCCAGGTTTGGAGGAGGGGGCAGCTTTGGTCTGGGAGAAATCCTCGTCCTTCTGGAATTTTTGGAGGCAAAAGCCCAGGACGGGCCGCAGGCAAGTTAGGCAAGTTGGCTCCGAAAGGAGGCACTTTTCCCCAAGAAGCCAAACTCAAGAGCCCACTTGGCAGATGTCATTTTGTAGGGCGCATTTGGGCCTCTGATGGCAGCCAGGTTTGGAGGAGGGGGCAGCTTTGGTCTGGGAGAAATCCTCGTCCTTATGGAATTTTTGGAGGCAAAAGCCCAGCACGGGCCGCAGGCTAGTTAGGCAAGTTGGCTCCGAAAGGAGGCACTTTTCCCCAAGAAGCCAAACTCAAGAGCCCACTTGGCAGGTGTCATTTTGTAGGGCGCGTTTGGGCCTCCGATGGCAGCCAGGTTTGGAGGAGGGGGCAGCTTTGGTCTGGGAGAAATCCTCGTCCTTATGGAATTTTTGGAGGCAAAAGCCCTGCATGGGCCGCCGGCAAGTTGACTCCGAAAGGAGGCACTTTTCCTCAAGAAGCCAAACTCAAGAGCCCGCTTGGCAGATGTCATTTTGTAGGGCGCGTTTGGGCCTCCGATGGAGGCCAGGTTTGGCGGAGGGGGCAGCTTTGGTCTGATAGAAATCCTCGTCCTTATGGAATTTTTGTAGGCAAAAGCCCTGCATGGGCCGCAGGTAAGTTGACTCCGAAAGGAGGCACTTTTCCCCAGGAAGCCAAACTCAAGAACCCTCAATGCAGGTGTCATTTTGTGGGGCGCGTTTGGGCCTCCGATGGCAGCCAGGTTTGGAGGAGGGGGCAGCTTTGGTCTGGGAGAAATCCTCGTCCTTCTGGAATTTTTGGAGGCAAAAGCCCAGGACGGGCCGCAGGCAAGTTAGGCAAGTTGGCTCCGAAAGGAGGCACTTTTCCCCAAGAAGCCAAACTCAAGAGCCCACTTGGCAGATGTCATTTTGTGGGGCGCATTTGGGCCTCTGATGGCAGCCAGGTTTGGAGGAGGGGGCAGCTTTGGTCTGGGAGAAATCCTCGTCCTTATGGAATTTTTGTAGTCTAAAGCCCAGCACGGGCCGCAGGCTAGTTAGGCAAGTTGGCTTTGAAAGGAGGCACTTTCCCCCAAGAAGCCAAACTCAAGAGCCCACTTGGCAGGTGTCATTTTGTAGGGCGCGTTTGGGCCTCCAATGGCAGCCAGGTTTGGAGGAGGGGGCAGCTTTGGTCTGGGAGAAATCCTCGTCCTTATGGAATTTTTGTAGGCAAAAGCCCAGGACGGGCCGCAGGCAAGTTGGCTTTGAAAGGAGGTACTTCCACCCAAGAAGCCAAACTCAAGAGCCCACTTGGCAGGTGTCATTTTGTAGGGCACGTTTGGGCCTCCGATGGCAGCCAGGTTTGGAGGAGGGGGCAGCTTTGGCCTGGGAGAAATCCTCGTCCTTATGGAATTTTTGGAGGCAAAAGCCCAGGACGGGCCGCAGGCAAGTTAGGCAAGTTGGCTCCGAAAGGAGGCACTTTTCCCCAAGAAGCCAAACTCAAGAACCCTCAATGCAGATGTCATTTTGTGGGGCGCGTTTGGGCCTCCGATGGCAGCCAGGTTTGGAGGAGGGGGCAGCTTTGGTCTGGGAGAAATCCTCGTCCTTCTGGAATTTTTGTAGCAAAAGCCCGGGACGGGACACAGGCAAGTTGGTTTTGAAAGGAGTCACTTTTCCCCAAGAAGCCAAACTCAAGAGCCCACTTGGCAGGTGTCATTTTGTAGGGCGCGTTTGGGCCTCCGATGGCAGCCAGGTTTGGAGGAGGGGGCAGCTTTGGTCTGGGAGAAATCCTCGTCCTTATGGAATTTTTGTAGGCAAAAGCCCTGCATGGGCCGCAGTCAAGTTGACTCCGAAAGGAGGCACTTTTCCCCAGGAAGCCAAACTCAAGAGCCCACTTGGCAGATGTCATTTTGTAGGGCGCGTTTGGGCCTCCGATGGCAGCCAGGTTTGGAGGAGGGGGCAGCTTTGGTCTGGGAGAAATCCTCGTCCATATGGAATTTTTGAAGCAAAAGCCCTGCATGGGCCGCATTCAAGTTAGGCATGTTGGCTTTGAAAGGAGGCACTTTTCCGCAAGAAGCCAAACTCAAGAGCCCACTTGGCAAATGTCGTTTTGTAGGGCGCGTTTGGGCCTCCGATGGCAGCCAGGTTTGGAGGAGGGGGCAGCTTTGGTCTGGGAGAAATCCTTGTCCTTATGGAATTTTTGTAGCAAAAGCCCAGGACGGGCCGCAGGCAAGTTGGCTTTGAAAGGAGGCACTTCCACCCAAGAAGCCAAACTCAAGAGCCCACTTGGCAGGTGTCATTTTGTAGGGCACGTTTGGGCCTCCGATGGCAGCCAGGTTTGGAGGAGGGGGCAGCTTTGGTCTGGGAGAAATCCTCGTCCTTCTGGAATTTTTGTAGGCAAAAGCCCTGCATGGGCCGCAGGCAAGTTGACTCCGAAAGGAGGCACTTTTCCCCAGGAAGCCAAACTCAAGAACCCTCAATGCAGGTGTCATTTTGTGGGGCGCGTTTGGGCCTCCGATGGCAGCCAGGTTTGGAGGAGGGGGCAGCTTTGGCCTGGGAGAAATCCTCGTCCTTATGGAATTTTTGGAGGCAAAAGCCCAGGACGGGCCGCAGGCAAGTTAGGCAATTTGGCTCCGAAAGGAGGCACTTTTCCCCAAGAAGCCAAACTCAAGAGCCCACTTGGCAGATGTCATTTTGTAGGGCGCGTTTGGGCCTCTGATGGCAGCCAGGTTTGGAGGAGGGGGCAGCTTTGGTCTGGGAGAAATCCTCGTCCTTCTGGAATTTTTGTAGGCAAAAGCCCAGGACCGGCCGCAGGCAAGTTGGCTTTGAAAGGAGGCACTTCCACCCAAGAAGCCAAACTCAAGAGCCCACTTGGCAGGTGTCATTTTGTAGGGCACGTTTGGGCCTCCGATGGCAGCCAGGTTTGGAGGAGGGGGCAGCTTTGGTCTGGGAGAAATCCTCGTCCTTCTGGAATTTTTGTAGGCAAAAGCCCTGCATGGGCCGCAGGCAAGTTGACTCCGAAAGGAGGCACTTTTCCCCAGGAAGCCAAACTCAAGAACCCTCAATGCAGGTGTCATTTTGTGGGGCGCGTTTGGGCCTCCGATGGCAGCCAGGTTTGGAGGAGGGGGCAGCTTTGGTCTGGGAGAAATCCTCGTCCTTATGGAATTTTTGGAGGCAAAAGCCCAGGACGGGCCGCAGGCAAGTTAGGCAAGTTGGCTCCGAAAGGAGGCACTTTTCCCCAAGAAGCCAAACTCAAGAGCCCACTTGGCAGATGTCATTTTGTGGGGCGCATTTGGGCCTCTGATGGCAGCCAGGTTTGGAGGAGGGGGCAGCTTTGGTCTGGGAGAAATCCTCGTCCTTATGGAATTTTTGTAGTCTAAAGCCCAGCACGGGCCGCAGGCTAGTTAGGCAAGTTGGCTTTGAAAGGAGGCACTTTCCCCCAAGAAGCCAAACTCAAGAGCCCACTTGGCAGGTGTCATTTTGTAGGGCGCGTTTGGGCCTCCAATGGCAGCCAGGTTTGGAGGAGGGGGCAGCTTTGGTCTGGGAGAAATCCTCGTCCTTATGGAATTTTTGTAGGCAAAAGCCCAGGACGGGCCGCAGGCAAGTTGGCTTTGAAAGGAGGTACTTCCACCCAAGAAGCCAAACTCAAGAGCCCACTTGGCAGGTGTCATTTTGTAGGGCAAGTTTGGGCCTCCGATGGCAGCCAGGTTTGGAGGAGGGGGCAGCTTTGGTCTGGGAGAAATCCTCATCCTTATGGAATTTTTGTAGGCAAAAGCCCAGGACGGGCCGCAGGCAAGTTGGCTTTGAAAGGAGGTACTTCCACCCAAGAAGCCAAACTCAAGAGCCCACTTGGCAGGTGTCATTTTGTAGGGCACGTTTGGGCCTCCGATGGCAGCCAGGTTTGGAGGAGGGGGCAGCTTTGGCCTGGGAGAAATCCTCGTCCTTATGGAATTTTTGGAGGCAAAAGCCCAGGACGGGCCGCAGGCAAGTTAGGCAAGTTGGCTCCGAAAGGAGGCACTTTTCCCCAAGAAGCCAAACTCAAGAAACCTCAATGCAGATGTCATTTTGTGGGGCGCGTTTGGGCCTCCGATGGCAGCCAGGTTTGGAGGAGGGGGCAGCTTTGGTCTGGGAGAAATCCTCGTCCTTATGGAATTTTTGTCGGCAAAAGCCCTGCATGGGCCGCAGGCAAGTTGACTCCGAAAGGAGGCACTTTTCCCCAGGAAGCCAAACTCAAGAACCCTCAATGCAGGTGTAATTTTGTGGGGCGCGTTTGGGCCTCCGATGGCAGCCAGGTTTGGAGGAGGGGGCAGCTTTGGTCTGGGAGAAATCCTCGTCCTTATGGAATTTTTGGAGGCAAAAGCCCAGGACGGGCCGCAGGCAAGTTAGGCAATTTGGCTCCGAAAGGAGGCACTTTTCCCCAAGAAGCCAAACTCAAGAGCCCACTTGGCAGATGTCATTTTGTAGGGCGCGTTTGGGCCTCTGATGGCAGCCAGGTTTGGAGGAGGGGGCAGCTTTGGTCTGGGAGAAATCCTCGTCCTTATGGAATTTTTGTAGGCAAAAGCCCAGCACGGGCCGCAGGCTAGTTAGGCAAGTTGGCTCCGAAAGGAGGCACTTTTCCCCAAGAAGCCAAACTCAAGAGCCCACTTGGCAGATGTCATTTTGTAGGGCGCGTTTGGGCCTCTGATGGCAGCCAGGTTTGGAGGAGGGGGCAGCTTTGGTCTGGGAGAAATCCTCGTCCTTCTGGAATTTTTGTAGGCAAAAGCCCAGGACCGGCCGCAGGCAAGTTGGCTTTGAAAGGAGGCACTTCCACCCAAGAAGCCAAACTCAAGAGCCCACTTGGCAGGTGTCATTTTGTAGGGCACGTTTGGGCCTCCGATGGCAGCCAGGTTTGGAGGAGGGGGCAGCTTTGGTCTGGGAGAAATCCTCGTCCTTCTGGAATTTTTGTAGGCAAAAGCCCTGCATGGGCCGCAGGCAAGTTGACTCCGAAAGGAGGCACTTTTCCCCAAGAAGCCAAACTCAAGAACCCTCAATGCAGGTGTCATTTTGTGGGGCGCGTTTGGGCCTCCGATGGCAGCCAGGTTTGGAGGAGGGGGCAGCTTTGGTCTGGGAGAAATCCTCGTCCTTCTGGAATTTTTGGAGGCAAAAGCCCAGGACGGGCCGCAGGCAAGTTAGGCAATTTGGCTCCGAAAGGAGGCACTTTTCCCCAAGAAGCCAAACTCAAGAGCCCACTTGGCAGATGTCATTTTGTAGGGCGCGTTTGGGCCTCTGATGGCAGCCAGGTTTGGAGGAGGGGGCAGCTTTGGTCTGGGAGAAATCCTCGTCCTTATGGAATTTTTGTAGGCAAAAGCCCAGGACGGGCCGCAGGCAAGTTAGGCAAGTTGGCTCCGAAACGAGGCACTTTTCCCCAAGAAGCCAAACTCAAGAGCCCGCTTGGCAGATGTCATTTTGTAGGGCGCGTTTGGGCCTCCGATGGCAGCCAGGTTTGGCGGAGGGGGCAGCTTTGGTCTGGGAGGAATCCTCGTCCTTATGGAATTTTTGTAGCAAAAGCCCGGGACGGGACGCAGGCAAGTTGGTTTTGAAAGGAGTCACTTTTCCCCAAGAAGCCAAACTCAAGAGCCCACTTGGCAGGTGTCATTTTGTAGGGCGCGTTTGGGCCTCCGATGGCAGCCAGGTTTGGAGGAGGGGGCAGCTTTGGTCTGGGAGAAATCCTCGTCCTTCTGGAATTTTTGGAGGCAAAAGCCCAGGACGGGCCGCAGGCAAGTTAGGCAATTTGGCTCCGAAAGGAGGCACTTTTCCCCAAGAAGCCAAACTCAAGAGCCCACTTGGCAGATGTCATTTTGTAGGGCGCGTTTGGGCCTCTGATGGCAGCCAGGTTTGGAGGAGGGGGCAGCTTTGGTCTGGGAGAAATCCTCGTCCTTATGGAATTTTTGTAGGCAAAAGCCCAGCACAGGCCGCAGGCTAGTTAGGCAAGTTGGCTCCGAAAGGAGGCACTTTTCCCCAAGAAGGCAAACTCAAGAGCCCACTTGGCAGATGTCATTTTGTAGGGCGCGTTTGGGCCTCCGATGGCAGCCAGGTTTGGAGGAGGGGGCAGCTTTGGTCTGGGAGAAATCCTCGTCCTTATGGAATTTTTGTAGGCAAAAGCCCAGGACGGGCCGCAGGCAAGTTAGGCATGTTGGCTTTGAAAGGAGGCACTTTTCCCCAAGAAGCCAAACTCAAGAACCCACAATGCAGATGTCATTTTGTAGGGCGCGTTTGGGCCTCCGATGGCAGCCAGGTTTGGAGGAGGGGGCAGCTTTGGTCTGGGAGAAATCCTCGTCCTTATGGAATTTTTGTAGGCAAAAGCCCTGCATGGGCCGCAGTCAAGTTGACTCCGAAAGGAGGCACTTTTCCCCAAGAAGCCAAACTCAAGAGCCCACTTGGCAGATGTCATTTTGTAGGGCGCGTTTGGGCCTCCAATGGCAGCCAGGTTTGGAGGAGGGGGCAGCTTTGGTCTGGGAGAAATCCTCGTCCATATGGAATTTTTGAAGCAAAAGCCCTGCATGGGCCGCATTCAAGTTAGGCATGTTGGCTTTGAAAGGAGGCACTTTTCCGCAAGAAGCCAAACTCAAGAGCCCACTTGGCAAATGTCGTTTTGTAGGGCGCGTTTGGGCCTCCGATGGCAGCCAGGTTTGGAGGAGGGGGCAGCTTTGGTCTGGGAGAAATCCTTGTCCTTATGGAATTTTTGTAGCAAAAGCCCAGGACGGGCCGCAGGCAAGTTGGCTTTGAAAGGAGGCACTTCCACCCAAGAAGCCAAACTCAAGAGCCCACTTGGCAGGTGTCATTTTGTAGGGCGCGTTTGGGCCTCCGATGGCAGCCAGGTTTGGAGGAGGGGGCAGCTTTGGTCTGGGAGAAATCCTCGTCCTTCTGGAATTTTTGTAGGCAAAAGCCCTGCATGGGCCGCAGGCAAGTTGACTCCGAAAGGAGGCACTTTTCCCCAGGAAGCCAAACTCAAGAACCCTCAATGCAGGTGTCATTTTGTGGGGCGCGTTTGGGCCTCCGATGGCAGCCAGGTTTGGAGGAGGGGGCAGCTTTGGTCTGGGAGAAATCCTCGTCCTTATGGAATTTTTGGAGGCAAAAGCCCAGGACGGGCCGCAGGCAAGTTAGGCAATTTGGCTCCGAAAGGAGGCACTTTTCCCCAAGAAGCCAAACTCAAGAGCCCACTTGGCAGATGTCATTTTGTAGGGCGCGTTTGGGCCTCTGATGGCAGCCAGGTTTGGAGGAGGGGGCAGCTTTGGTCTGGGAGAAATCCTCGTCCTTATGGAATTTTTGTAGGCAAAAGCCCAGGACCGGCCGCAGGCAAGTTGGCTTTGAAAGGAGGCACTTCCACCCAAGAAGCCAAACTCAAGAGCCCACTTGGCAGGTGTCATTTTGTAGGGCACGTTTGGGCCTCCGATGGCAGCCAGGTTTGGAGGAGGGGGCAGCTTTGGTCTGGGAGAAATCCTCGTCCTTCTGGAATTTTTGTAGGCAAAAGCCCTGCATGGGCCGCAGGCAAGTTGACTCCGAAAGGAGGCACTTTTCCCCAGGAAGCCAAACTCAAGAACCCTCAATGCAGGTGTCATTTTGTGGGGCGCGTTTGGGCCTCCGATGGCAGCCAGGTTTGGAGGAGGGGGCAGCTTTGGTCTGGGAGAAATCCTCGTCCTTCTGGAATTTTTGGAGGCAAAAGCCCAGGACGGGCCGCAGGCAAGTTAGGCAAGTTGGCTCCGAAAGGAGGCACTTTTCCCCAAGAAGCCAAACTCAAGAGCCCACTTGGCAGATGTCATTTTGTGGGGCGCATTTGGGCCTCTGATGGCAGCCAGGTTTGGAGGAGGGGGCAGCTTTGGTCTGGGAGAAATCCTCGTCCTTATGGAATTTTTGTAGTCTAAAGCCCAGCACGGGCCGCAGGCTAGTTAGGCAAGTTGGCTTTGAAAGGAGGCACTTTTCCCCAAGAAGCCAAACTCAAGAGCCCACTTGGCAGGTGTCATTTTGTAGGGCGCGTTTGGGCCTCCAATGGCAGCCAGGTTTGGAGGAGGGGGCAGCTTTGGTCTGGGAGAAATCCTCGTCCTTATGGAATTTTTGTAGGCAAAAGCCCAGGACGGGCCGCAGGCAAGTTGGCTTTGAAAGGAGGTACTTCCACCCAAGAAGCCAAACTCAAGAGCCCACTTGGCAGGTGTCATTTTGTAGGGCAAGTTTGGGCCTCCGATGGCAGCCAGGTTTGGAGGAGGGGGCAGCTTTGGTCTGGGAGAAATCCTCATCCTTATGGAATTTTTGTAGGCAAAAGCCCAGGACGGGCCGCAGGCAAGTTGGCTTTGAAAGGAGGTACTTCCACCCAAGAAGCCAAACTCAAGAGCCCACTTGGCAGGTGTCATTTTGTAGGGCACGTTTGGGCCTCCGATGGCAGCCAGGTTTGGAGGAGGGGGCAGCTTTGGCCTGGGAGAAATCCTCGTCCTTCTGGAATTTTTGGAGGCAAAAGCCCAGGACGGGCCGCAGGCAAGTTAGGCAAGTTGGCTCCGAAAGGAGGCACTTTTCCCCAAGAAGCCAAATTCAAGAAACCTCAATGCAGATGTCATTTTGTGGGGCGCGTTTGGCCCTCCGATGGCAGCCAGGTTTGGAGGAGGGGGCAGCTTTGGTCTGGGAGAAATCCTCGTCCTTCTGGAATTTTTGTAGGCAAAAGCCCTGCATGGGCCGCAGGCAAGTTGACTCCGAAAGGAGGCACTTTTCCCCAGGAAGCCAAACTCAAGAACCCTCAATGCAGGTGTAATTTTGTGGGGCGCGTTTGGGCCTCCGATGGCAGCCAGGTTTGGAGGAGGGGGCAGCTTTGGTCTGGGAGAAATCCTCGTCCTTATGGAATTTTTGGAGGCAAAAGCCCAGGACGGGCCGCAGGCAAGTTAGGCAAGTTGGCTCCGAAAGGAGGCACTTTTCCCCAAGAAGCCAAACTCAAGAGCCCACTTGGCAGATGTCATTTTGTGGGGCGCATTTGGGCCTCTGATGGCAGCCAGGTTTGGAGGAGGGGGCAGCTTTGGTCTGGGAGAAATCCTCGTCCTTATGGAATTTTTGGAGGCAAAAGCCCAGCACGGGCCGCAGGCTAGTTAGGCAAGTTGGCTCCGAAAGGAGGCACTTTTCCCCAAGAAGCCAAACTCAAGAGCCCACTTGGCAGGTGTCATTTTGTAGGGCGCGTTTGGGCCTCCGATGGCAGCCAGGTTTGGAGGAGGGGGCAGCTTTGGTCTGGGAGAAATCCTCGTCCTTATGGAATTTTTGGAGGCAAAAGCCCTGCATGGGCCGCCGGCAAGTTGACTCCGAAAGGAGGCACTTTTCCTCAAGAAGCCAAACTCAAGAGCCCGCTTGGCAGATGTCATTTTGTAGGGCGCGTTTGGGCCTCCGATGGAGGCCAGGTTTGGCGGAGGGGGCAGCTTTGGTCTGGTAGAAATCCTCGTCCTTATGGAATTTTTGTAGGCAAAAGCCCTGCATGGGCCGCAGGTAAGTTGACTCCGAAAGGAGGCACTTTTCCCCAGGAAGCCAAACTCAAGAACCCTCAATGCAGGTGTCATTTTGTGGGGCGCGTTTGGGCCTCCGATGGCAGCCAGGTTTGGAGGAGGGGGCAGCTTTGGTCTGGGAGAAATCCTCGTCCTTCTGGAATTTTTGGAGGCAAAAGCCCAGGACGGGCCGCAGGCAAGTTAGGCAAGTTGGCTCCGAAAGGAGGCACTTTTCCCCAAGAAGCCAAACTCAAGAGCCCACTTGGCAGATGTCATTTTGTGGGGCGCATTTGGGCCTCTGATGGCAGCCAGGTTTGGAGGAGGGGGCAGCTTTGGTCTGGGAGAAATCCTCGTCCTTATGGAATTTTTGTAGTCTAAAGCCCAGCACGGGCCGCAGGCTAGTTAGGCAAGTTGGCTTTGAAAGGAGGCACTTTCCCCCAAGAAGCCAAACTCAAGAGCCCACTTGGCAGGTGTCATTTTGTAGGGCGCGTTTGGGCCTCCAATGGCAGCCAGGTTTGGAGGAGGGGGCAGCTTTGGTCTGGGAGAAATCCTCGTCCTTATGGAATTTTTGTAGGCAAAAGCCCAGGACGGGCCGCAGGCAAGTTGGCTTTGAAAGGAGGTACTTCCACCCAAGAAGCCAAACTCAAGAGCCCACTTGGCAGGTGTCATTTTGTAGGGCACGTTTGGGCCTCCGATGGCAGCCAGGTTTGGAGGAGGGGGCAGCTTTGGCCTGGGAGAAATCCTCGTCCTTATGGAATTTTTGGAGGCAAAAGCCCAGGACGGGCCGCAGGCAAGTTAGGCAAGTTGGCTCCGAAAGGAGGCACTTTTCCCCAAGAAGCCAAACTCAAGAACCCTCAATGCAGATGTCATTTTGTGGGGCGCGTTTGGGCCTCCGATGGCAGCCAGGTTTGGAGGAGGGGGCAGCTTTGGTCTGGGAGAAATCCTCGTCCTTCTGGAATTTTTGTAGCAAAAGCCCGGGACGGGACACAGGCAAGTTGGTTTTGAAAGGAGTCACTTTTCCCCAAGAAGCCAAACTCAAGAGCCCACTTGGCAGGTGTCATTTTGTAGGGCGCGTTTGGGCCTCCGATGGCAGCCAGGTTTGGAGGAGGGGGCAGCTTTGGTCTGGGAGAAATCCTCGTCCTTATGGAATTTTTGTAGGCAAAAGCCCTGCATGGGCCGCAGTCAAGTTGACTCCGAAAGGAGGCACTTTTCCCCAGGAAGCCAAACTCAAGAGCCCACTTGGCAGATGTCATTTTGTAGGGCACGTTTGGGCCTCCGATGGCAGCCAGGTTTGGAGGAGGGGGCAGCTTTGGTCTGGGAGAAATCCTCGTCCATATGGAATTTTTGAAGCAAAAGCCCTGCATGGGCCGCATTCAAGTTAGGCATGTTGGCTTTGAAAGGAGGCACTTTTCCGCAAGAAGCCAAACTCAAGAGCCCACTTGGCAAATGTCGTTTTGTAGGGCGCGTTTGGGCCTCCGATGGCAGCCAGGTTTGGAGGAGGGGGCAGCTTTGGTCTGGGAGAAATCCTTGTCCTTATGGAATTTTTGTAGCAAAAGCCCAGGACGGGCCGCAGGCAAGTTGGCTTTGAAAGGAGGCACTTCCACCCAAGAAGCCAAACTCAAGAGCCCACTTGGCAGGTGTCATTTTGTAGGGCACGTTTGGGCCTCCGATGGCAGCCAGGTTTGGAGGAGGGGGCAGCTTTGGTCTGGGAGAAATCCTCGTCCTTCTGGAATTTTTGTAGGCAAAAGCCCTGCATGGGCCGCAGGCAAGTTGACTCCGAAAGGAGGCACTTTTCCCCAGGAAGCCAAACTCAAGAACCCTCAATGCAGGTGTCATTTTGTGGGGCGCGTTTGGGCCTCCGATGGCAGCCAGGTTTGGAGGAGGGGGCAGCTTTGGTCTGGGAGAAATCCTCGTCCTTATGGAATTTTTGGAGGCAAAAGCCCAGGACGGGCCGCAGGCAAGTTAGGCAATTTGGCTCCGAAAGGAGGCACTTTTCCCCAAGAAGCCAAACTCAAGAGCCCACTTGGCAGATGTCATTTTGTAGGGCGCGTTTGGGCCTCTGATGGCAGCCAGGTTTGGAGGAGGGGGCAGCTTTGGTCTGGGAGAAATCCTCGTCCTTCTGGAATTTTTGTAGGCAAAAGCCCAGGACGGGCCGCAGGCAAATTAGGCAAGTTGGCTCCGAAAGGAGGCACTTTTCCCCAAGAAGCCAAACTCAAGAGCCCACTTGGCAGATGTCATTTTGTGGGGCGCATTTGGGCCTCTGATGGCAGCCAGGTTTGGAGGAGGGGGCAGCTTTGGTCTGGGAGAAATCCTCGTCCTTATGGAATTTTTGTAGTCTAAAGCCCAGCACGGGCCGCAGGCTAGTTAGGCAAGTTGGCTTTGAAAGGAGGCACTTTCCCCCAAGAAGCCAAACTCAAGAGCCCACTTGGCAGGTGTCATTTTGTAGGGCGCGTTTGGGCCTCCAATGGCAGCCAGGTTTGGAGGAGGGGGCAGCTTTGGTCTGGGAGAAATCCTCGTCCTTATGGAATTTTTGTAGGCAAAAGCCCAGGACGGGCCGCAGGCAAGTTGGCTTTGAAAGGAGGTACTTCCACCCAAGAAGCCAAACTCAAGAGCCCACTTGGCAGGTGTCATTTTGTAGGGCAAGTTTGGGCCTCCGATGGCAGCCAGGTTTGGAGGAGGGGGCAGCTTTGGTCTGGGAGAAATCCTCATCCTTATGGAATTTTTGTAGGCAAAAGCCCAGGACGGGCCGCAGGCAAGTTGGCTTTGAAAGGAGGTACTTCCACCCAAGAAGCCAAACTCAAGAGCCCACTTGGCAGGTGTCATTTTGTAGGGCACGTTTGGGCCTCCGATGGCAGCCAGGTTTGGAGGAGGGGGCAGCTTTGGTCTGGGAGAAATCCTCGTCCTTATGGAATTTTTGGAGGCAAAAGCCCAGGACGGGCCGCAGGCAAGTTAGGCAATTTGGCTCCGAAAGGAGGCACTTTTCCCCAAGAAGCCAAACTCAAGAGCCCACTTGGCAGATGTCATTTTGTAGGGCGCGTTTGGGCCTCTGATGGCAGCCAGGTTTGGAGGAGGGGGCAGCTTTGGTCTGGGAGAAATCCTCGTCCTTATGGAATTTTTGTAGGCAAAAGCCCAGCACGGGCCGCAGGCTAGTTAGGCAAGTTGGCTCCGAAAGGAGGCACTTTTCCCCAAGAAGCCAAACTCAAGAGCCCACTTGGCAGGTGTCATTTTGTAGGGCGCGTTTGGGCCTCCGATGGCAGCCAGGTTTGGAGGAGGGGGCAGCTTTGGTCTGGGAGAAATCCTCGTCCTTATGGAATTTTTGGAGGCAAAAGCCCTGCATGGGCCGCCGGCAAGTTGACTCCGAAAGGAGGCACTTTTCCTCAAGAAGCCAAACTCAAGAGCCCGCTTGGCAGATGTCATTTTGTAGGGCGCGTTTGGGCCTCCGATGGAGGCCAGGTTTGGCGGAGGGGGCAGCTTTGGTCTGGTAGAAATCCTCGTCCTTATGGAATTTTTGTAGGCAAAAGCCCTGCATGGGCCGCAGGTAAGTTGACTCCGAAAGGAGGCACTTTTCCCCAGGAAGCCAAACTCAAGAACCCTCAATGCAGGTGTCATTTTGTGGGGCGCGTTTGGGCCTCCGATGGCAGCCAGGTTTGGAGGAGGGGGCAGCTTTGGTCTGGGAGAAATCCTCGTCCTTCTGGAATTTTTGGAGGCAAAAGCCCAGGACGGGCCGCAGGCAAGTTAGGCAAGTTGGCTCCGAAAGGAGGCACTTTTCCCCAAGAAGCCAAACTCAAGAGCCCACTTGGCAGATGTCATTTTGTGGGGCGCATTTGGGCCTCTGATGGCAGCCAGGTTTGGAGGAGGGGGCAGCTTTGGTCTGGGAGAAATCCTCGTCCTTCTGGAATTTTTGTAGTCTAAAGCCCAGCACGGGCCGCAGGCTAGTTAGGCAAGTTGGCTTTGAAAGGAGGCACTTTCCCCCAAGAAGCCAAACTCAAGAGCCCACTTGGCAGGTGTCATTTTGTAGGGCGCGTTTGGGCCTCCAATGGCAGCCAGGTTTGGAGGAGGGGGCAGCTTTGGTCTGGGAGAAATCCTCGTCCTTATGGAATTTTTGTAGGCAAAAGCCCAGGACCGGCCGCAGGCAAGTTGGCTTTGAAAGGAGGTACTTCCACCCAAGAAGCCAAACTCAAGAGCCCACTTGGCAGGTGTCATTTTGTAGGGCACGTTTGGGCCTCCGATGGCAGCCAGGTTTGGAGGAGGGGGCAGCTTTGGCCTGGGAGAAATCCTCGTCCTTATGGAATTTTTGGAGGCAAAAGCCCAGGACGGGCCGCAGGCAAGTTAGGCAAGTTGGCTCCGAAAGGAGGCACTTTTCCCCAAGAAGCCAAACTCAAGAACCCTCAATGCAGATGTCATTTTGTGGGGCGCGTTTGGGCCTCCGATGGCAGCCAGGTTTGGAGGAGGGGGCAGCTTTGGTCTGGGAGAAATCCTCGTCCTTATGGAATTTTTGTAGTCAAAAGCCCAGCACGGGCCGCAGGCTAGTTAGGCAAGTTGGCTTTGAAAGGAGGCACTTTTCCGCAAGAAGCCAAACTCAAGAGCCCACTTGGCAAATGTCATTTTGTAGGGCGCGTTTGGGCCTCCGATGGCAGCCAGGTTTGGAGGAGGGGGCAGCTTTGGTCTGGGAGAAATCCTCGTCCTTATGGAATTTTTGTAGCAAAAGCCCAGGACGGGCCGCAGGCAAGTTGGCTTTGAAAGGAGGCGCTTCCACCCAAGAAGCCAAACTCAAGAGCCCACTTGGCAGGTGTCATTTTGTAGGGCACGTTTGGGCCTCCGATGGCAGCCAGGTTTGGAGGAGGGGGCAGCTTTGGTCTGGGAGAAATCCTCGTCCTTCTGGAATTTTTGTAGGCAAAAGCCCTGCATGGGCCGCAGGCAAGTTGACTCCGAAAGGAGGCACTTTTCCCCAGGAAGCCAAACTCAAGAACCCTCAATGCAGGTGTCATTTTGTGGGGCGCGTTTGGGCCTCCGATGGCAGCCAGGTTTGGAGGAGGGGGCAGCTTTGGTCTGGGAGAAATCCTCGTCCTTCTGGAATTTTTGGAGGCAAAAGCCCAGGACGGGCCGCAGGCAAGTTAGGCAATTTGGCTCCGAAAGGAGGCACTTTTCCCCAAGAAGCCAAACTCAAGAGCCCACTTGGCAGATGTCATTTTGTAGGGCGCGTTTGGGCCTCTGATGGCA
The DNA here is from genome assembly GCF_963662255.1 of Cinclus cinclus. Lineage (NCBI taxonomy): Eukaryota > Metazoa > Chordata > Aves > Passeriformes > Cinclidae > Cinclus > Cinclus cinclus. The sequence continues at coordinate 8,146,059 of NC_085069.1, read as the reverse complement.
GCCAGGTTTGGAGGAGGGGGCAGCTTTGGTCTGGGAGAAATCCTCGTCCTTATGGAATTTTTGTAGGCAAAAGCCCAGGACCGGCCGCAGGCAAGTTGGCTTTGAAAGGAGGCACTTCCACCCAAGAAGCCAAACTCAAGAGCCCACTTGGCAGGTGTCATTTTGTAGGGCACGTTTGGGCCTCCGATGGCAGCCAGGTTTGGAGGAGGGGGCAGCTTTGGCCTGGGAGAAATCCTCGTCCTTCTGGAATTTTTGTAGGCAAAAGCCCTGCATGGGCCGCAGGCAAGTTGACTCCGAAAGGAGGCACTTTTCCCCAAGAAGCCAAACTCAAGAGCCCACTTGGCAGATGTCATTTTGTGGGGCGCATTTGGGCCTCTGATGGCAGCCAGGTTTGGAGGAGGGGGCAGCTTTGGTCTGGGAGAAATCCTCGTCCTTATGGAATTTTTGTAGTCTAAAGCCCAGCACGGGCCGCAGGCTAGTTAGGCAAGTTGGCTTTGAAAGGAGGCACTTTCCCCCAAGAAGCCAAACTCAAGAGCCCACTTGGCAGGTGTCATTTTGTAGGGCGCGTTTGGGCCTCCGATGGCAGCCAGGTTTGGAGGAGGGGGCAGCTTTGGTCTGGGAGAAATCCTCATCCTTATGGAATTTTTGTAGGCAAAAGCCCAGGACGGGCCGCAGGCAAGTTGGCTTTGAAAGGAGGTACTTCCACCCAAGAAGCCAAACTCAAGAGCCCACTTGGCAGGTGTCATTTTGTAGGGCACGTTTGGGCCTCCGATGGCAGCCAGGTTTGGAGGAGGGGGCAGCTTTGGCCTGGGAGAAATCCTCGTCCTTATGGAATATTTGGAGGCAAAAGCCCAGGACGGGCCGCAGGCAAGTTAGGCAAGTTGGCTCCGAAAGGAGGCACTTTTCCCCAAGAAGCCAAACTCAAGAACCCTCAATGCAGGTGTCATTTTGTGGGGCGCGTTTGGGCCTCCGATGGCAGCCAGGTTTGGAGGAGGGGGCAGCTTTGGTCTGGGAGAAATCCTCGTCCTTCTGGAATTTTTGGAGGCAAAAGCCCTGCATGGGCCGCAGGCAAGTTGACTCCGAAAGGAGGCACTTTTCCCCAGGAAGCCAAACTCAAGAACCCTCAATGCAGGTGTAATTTTGTGGGGCGCGTTTGGGCCTCCGATGGCAGCCAGGTTTGGAGGAGGGGGCAGCTTTGGTCTGGGAGAAATCCTCGTCCTTATGGAATTTTTGGAGGCAAAAGCCCAGGACGGGCCGCAGGCAAGTTAGGCAATTTGGCTCCGAAAGGAGGCACTTTTCCCCAAGAAGCCAAACTCAAGAGCCCACTTGGCAGATGTCATTTTGTAGGGCGCGTTTGGGCCTCTGATGGCAGCCAGGTTTGGAGGAGGGGGCAGCTTTGGTCTGGGAGAAATCCTCGTCCTTATGGAATTTTTGTAGGCAAAAGCCCAGCACGGGCCGCAGGCTAGTTAGGCAAGTTGGCTCCGAAAGGAGGCACTTTTCCCCAAGAAGCCAAACTCAAGAGCCCACTTGGCAGGTGTCATTTTGTAGGGCGCGTTTGGGCCTCCGATGGCAGCCAGGTTTGGAGGAGGGGGCAGCTTTGGTCTGGGAGAAATCCTCGTCCTTATGGAATTTTTGGAGGCAAAAGCCCTGCATGGGCCGCCGGCAAGTTGACTCCGAAAGGAGGCACTTTTCCTCAAGAAGCCAAACTCAAGAGCCCGCTTGGCAGATGTCATTTTGTAGGGCGCGTTTGGGCCTCCGATGGAGGCCAGGTTTGGCGGAGGGGGCAGCTTTGGTCTGGTAGAAATCCTCGTCCTTATGGAATTTTTGTAGGCAAAAGCCCTGCATGGGCCACAGGTAAGTTGACTCCGAAAGGAGGCACTTTTCCCCAGGAAGCCAAACTCAAGAACCCTCAATGCAGGTGTCATTTTGTGGGGCGCGTTTGGGCCTCCGATGGCAGCCAGGTTTGGAGGAGGGGGCAGCTTTGGTCTGGGAGAAATCCTCGTCCTTCTGGAATTTTTGGAGGCAAAAGCCCAGGACCGGCCGCAGGCAAGTTAGGCAAGTTGGCTCCGAAAGGAGGCACTTTTCCCCAAGAAGCCAAACTCAAGAGCCCACTTGGCAGATGTCATTTTGTGGGGCGCATTTGGGCCTCTGATGGCAGCCAGGTTTGGAGGAGGGGGCAGCTTTGGTCTGGGAGAAATCCTCGTCCTTATGGAATTTTTGTAGTCTAAAGCCCAGCACGGGCCGCAGGCTAGTTAGGCAAGTTGGCTTTGAAAGGAGGCACTTTCCCCCAAGAAGCCAAACTCAAGAGCCCACTTGGCAGGTGTCATTTTGTAGGGCGCGTTTGGGCCTCCAATGGCAGCCAGGTTTGGAGGAGGGGGCAGCTTTGGTCTGGGAGAAATCCTCGTCCTTATGGAATTTTTGTAGGCAAAAGCCCAGGACGGGCCGCAGGCAAGTTGGCTTTGAAAGGAGGTACTTCCACCCAAGAAGCCAAACTCAAGAGCCCACTTGGCAGGTGTCATTTTGTAGGGCACGTTTGGGCCTCCGATGGCAGCCAGGTTTGGAGGAGGGGGCAGCTTTGGCCTGGGAGAAATCCTCGTCCTTCTGGAATTTTTGTAGGCAAAAGCCCAGGACGGGCCGCAGGCAAGTTAGGCAAGTTGGCTCCGAAAGGAGGCACTTTTCCCCAAGAAGCCAAACTCAAGAACCCTCAATGCAGATGTCATTTTGTGGGGCGCGTTTGGGCCTCCGATGGCAGCCAGGTTTGGAGGAGGGGGCAGCTTTGGTCTGGGAGAAATCCTCGTCCTTATGGAATTTTTGTAGTCAAAAGCCCAGCACGGGCCGCAGGCTAGTTAGGCAAGTTGGCTTTGAAAGGAGGCACTTTTCCGCAAGAAGCCAAACTCAAGAGCCCACTTGGCAAATGTCATTTTGTAGGGCGCGTTTGGGCCTCCGATGGCAGCCAGGTTTGGAGGAGGGGGCAGCTTTGGTCTGGGAGAAATCCTTGTCCTTATGGAATTTTTGTAGCAAAAGCCCAGGACGGGCCGCAGGCAAGTTGGCTTTGAAAGGAGGCGCTTCCACCCAAGAAGCCAAACTCAAGAGCCCACTTGGCAGGTGTCATTTTGTAGGGCACGTTTGGGCCTCCGATGGCAGCCAGGTTTGGAGGAGGGGGCAGCTTTGGTCTGGGAGAAATCCTCGTCCTTCTGGAATTTTTGTAGGCAAAAGCCCAGGACGGGCCGCAGGCAAGTTGACTCCGAAAGGAGGCACTTTTCCCCAGGAAGCCAAACTCAAGAACCCTCAATGCAGGTGTCATTTTGTGGGGCGCGTTTGGGCCTCCGATGGCAGCCAGGTTTGGAGGAGGGGGCAGCTTTGGTCTGGGAGAAATCCTCGTCCTTCTGGAATTTTTGGAGGCAAAAGCCCAGGACGGGCCGCAGGCTAGTTAGGCAAGTTGACTCCGAAAGGAGGCACTTTTCCCCAAGAAGCCAAACTCAAGAGCCCACTTGGCAGATGTCATTTTGTAGGGCGCGTTTGGGCCTCTGATGGCAGCCAGGTTTGGAGGAGGGGGCAGCTTTGGTCTGGGAGAAATCCTCGTCCTTATGGAATTTTTGTAGGCAAAAGCCCAGGACCGGCCGCAGGCAAGTTGGCTTTGAAAGGAGGCACTTCCACCCAAGAAGCCAAACTCAAGAGCCCACTTGGCAGGTGTCATTTTGTAGGGCACGTTTGGGCCTCCGATGGCAGCCAGGTTTGGAGGAGGGGGCAGCTTTGGTCTGGGAGAAATCCTCGTCCTTCTGGAATTTTTGTAGGCAAAAGCCCTGCATGGGCCGCAGGCAAGTTGACTCCGAAAGGAGGCACTTTTCCCCAAGAAGCCAAACTCAAGAGCCCACTTGGCAGATGTCATTTTGTGGGGCGCATTTGGGCCTCTGATGGCAGCCAGGTTTGGAGGAGGGGGCAGCTTTGGTCTGGGAGAAATCCTCGTCCTTATGGAATTTTTGTAGTCTAAAGCCCAGCACGGGCCGCAGGCTATTTAGGCAAGTTGGCTTTGAAAGGAGGCACTTTTCCCCAAGAAGCCAAACTCAAGAGCCCACTTGGCAGGTGTCATTTTGTAGGGCGCGTTTGGGCCTTCGATGGCAGCCAGGTTTGGAGGAGGGGGCAGCTTTGGTCTGGGAGAAATCCTCATCCTTATGGAATTTTTGTAGGCAAAAGCCCAGGACGGGCCGAAGGCAAGTTGGCTTTGAAAGGAGGTACTTCCACCCAAGAAGCCAAACTCAAGAGCCCACTTGGCAGGTGTCATTTTGTAGGGCACGTTTGGGCCTCCGATGGCAGCCAGGTTTGGAGGAGGGGGCAGCTTTGGCCTGGGAGAAATCCTCGTCCTTATGGAATTTTTGGAGGCAAAAGCCCAGGACGGGCCGCAGGCAAGTTAGGCAAGTTGGCTCCGAAAGGAGGCACTTTTCCCCAAGAAGCCAAACTCAAGAACCCTCAATGCAGGTGTCATTTTGTGGGGCGCGTTTGGGCCTCCGATGGCAGCCAGGTTTGGAGGAGGGGGCAGCTTTGGTCTGGGAGAAATCCTCGTCCTTCTGGAATTTTTGGAGGCAAAAGCCCTGCATGGGCCGCAGGCAAGTTGACTCCGAAAGGAGGCACTTTTCCCCAGGAAGCCAAACTCAAGAACCCTCAATGCAGGTGTAATTTTGTGGGGCGCGTTTGGGCCTCCGATGGCAGCCAGGTTTGGAGGAGGGGGCAGCTTTGGTCTGGGAGAAATCCTCGTCCTTATGGAATTTTTGGAGGCAAAAGCCCAGGACGGGCCGCAGGCAAGTTAGGCAATTTGGCTCCGAAAGGAGGCACTTTTCCCCAAGAAGCCAAACTCAAGAGCCCACTTGGCAGATGTCATTTTGTAGGGCGCGTTTGGGCCTCTGATGGCAGCCAGGTTTGGAGGAGGGGGCAGCTTTGGTCTGGGAGAAATCCTCGTCCTTATGGAATTTTTGTAGGCAAAAGCCCAGCACGGGCCGCAGGCTAGTTAGGCAAGTTGGCTCCGAAAGGAGGCACTTTTCCCCAAGAAGCCAAACTCAAGAGCCCACTTGGCAGGTGTCATTTTGTAGGGCGCGTTTGGGCCTCCGATGGCAGCCAGGTTTGGAGGAGGGGGCAGCTTTGGTCTGGGAGAAATCCTCGTCCTTATGGAATTTTTGGAGGCAAAAGCCCTGCATGGGCCGCCGGCAAGTTGACTCCGAAAGGAGGCACTTTTCCTCAAGAAGCCAAACTCAAGAGCCCGCTTGGCAGATGTCATTTTGTAGGGCGCGTTTGGGCCTCCGATGGAGGCCAGGTTTGGCGGAGGGGGCAGCTTTGGTCTGGTAGAAATCCTCGTCCTTATGGAATTTTTGTAGGCAAAAGCCCTGCATGGGCCGCAGGTAAGTTGACTCCGAAAGGAGGCACTTTTCCCCAGGAAGCCAAACTCAAGAACCCTCAATGCAGGTGTCATTTTGTGGGGCGCGTTTGGGCCTCCGATGGCAGCCAGGTTTGGAGGAGGGGGCAGCTTTGGTCTGGGAGAAATCCTCGTCCTTCTGGAATTTTTGGAGGCAAAAGCCCAGGACCGGCCGCAGGCAAGTTAGGCAAGTTGGCTCCGAAAGGAGGCACTTTTCCCCAAGAAGCCAAACTCAAGAGCCCACTTGGCAGATGTCATTTTGTGGGGCGCATTTGGGCCTCTGATGGCAGCCAGGTTTGGAGGAGGGGGCAGCTTTGGTCTGGGAGAAATCCTCGTCCTTATGGAATTTTTGTAGTCTAAAGCCCAGCACGGGCCGCAGGCTAGTTAGGCAAGTTGGCTTTGAAAGGAGGCACTTTCCCCCAAGAAGCCAAACTCAAGAGCCCACTTGGCAGGTGTCATTTTGTAGGGCGCGTTTGGGCCTCCAATGGCAGCCAGGTTTGGAGGAGGGGGCAGCTTTGGTCTGGGAGAAATCCTCGTCCTTATGGAATTTTTGTAGGCAAAAGCCCAGGACCGGCCGCAGGCAAGTTGGCTTTGAAAGGAGGTACTTCCACCCAAGAAGCCAAACTCAAGAGCCCACTTGGCAGGTGTCATTTTGTAGGGCACGTTTGGGCCTCCGATGGCAGCCAGGTTTGGAGGAGGGGGCAGCTTTGGCCTGGGAGAAATCCTCGTCCTTCTGGAATTTTTGTAGGCAAAAGCCCAGGACGGGCCGCAGGCAAGTTAGGCAAGTTGGCTCCGAAAGGAGGCACTTTTCCCCAAGAAGCCAAACTCAAGAACCCTCAATGCAGATGTCATTTTGTGGGGCGCGTTTGGGCCTCCGATGGCAGCCAGGTTTGGAGGAGGGGGCAGCTTTGGTCTGGGAGAAATCCTCGTCCTTATGGAATTTTTGTAGTCAAAAGCCCAGCACGGGCCGCAGGCTAGTTAGGCAAGTTGGCTTTGAAAGGAGGCACTTTTCCGCAAGAAGCCAAACTCAAGAGCCCACTTGGCAAATGTCATTTTGTAGGGCGCGTTTGGGCCTCCGATGGCAGCCAGGTTTGGAGGAGGGGGCAGCTTTGGTCTGGGAGAAATCCTTGTCCTTATGGAATTTTTGTAGCAAAAGCCCAGGACGGGCCGCAGGCAAGTTGGCTTTGAAAGGAGGCGCTTCCACCCAAGAAGCCAAACTCAAGAGCCCACTTGGCAGGTGTCATTTTGTAGGGCACGTTTGGGCCTCCGATGGCAGCCAGGTTTGGAGGAGGGGGCAGCTTTGGTCTGGGAGAAATCCTCGTCCTTCTGGAATTTTTGTAGGCAAAAGCCCTGCATGGGCCGCAGGCAAGTTGACTCCGAAAGGAGGCACTTTTCCCCAGGAAGCCAAACTCAAGAACCCTCAATGCAGGTGTCATTTTGTGGGGCGCGTTTGGGCCTCCGATGGCAGCCAGGTTTGGAGGAGGGGGCAGCTTTGGTCTGGGAGAAATCCTCGTCCTTCTGGAATTTTTGGAGGCAAAAGCCCAGGACGGGCCGCAGGCTAGTTAGGCAAGTTGACTCCGAAAGGAGGCACTTTTCCCCAAGAAGCCAAACTCAAGAGCCCACTTGGCAGATGTCATTTTGTAGGGCGCGTTTGGGCCTCTGATGGCAGCCAGGTTTGGAGGAGGGGGCAGCTTTGGTCTGGGAGAAATCCTCGTCCTTATGGAATTTTTGTAGGCAAAAGCCCAGGACCGGCCGCAGGCAAGTTGGCTTTGAAAGGAGGCACTTCCACCCAAGAAGCCAAACTCAAGAGCCCACTTGGCAGGTGTCATTTTGTAGGGCACGTTTGGGCCTCCGATGGCAGCCAGGTTTGGAGGAGGGGGCAGCTTTGGTCTGGGAGAAATCCTCGTCCTTCTGGAATTTTTGTAGGCAAAAGCCCTGCATGGGCCGCAGGCAAGTTGACTCCGAAAGGAGGCACTTTTCCCCAAGAAGCCAAACTCAAGAGCCCACTTGGCAGATGTCATTTTGTGGGGCGCATTTGGGCCTCTGATGGCAGCCAGGTTTGGAGGAGGGGGCAGCTTTGGTCTGGGAGAAATCCTCGTCCTTATGGAATTTTTGTAGTCTAAAGCCCAGCACGGGCCGCAGGCTATTTAGGCAAGTTGGCTTTGAAAGGAGGCACTTTCCCCCAAGAAGCCAAACTCAAGAGCCCACTTGGCAGGTGTCATTTTGTAGGGCGCGTTTGGGCCTTCGATGGCAGCCAGGTTTGGAGGAGGGGGCAGCTTTGGTCTGGGAGAAATCCTCATCCTTATGGAATTTTTGTAGGCAAAAGCCCAGGACGGGCCGAAGGCAAGTTGGCTTTGAAAGGAGGTACTTCCACCCAAGAAGCCAAACTCAAGAGCCCACTTGGCAGGTGTCATTTTGTAGGGCACGTTTGGGCCTCCGATGGCAGCCAGGTTTGGAGGAGGGGGCAGCTTTGGCCTGGGAGAAATCCTCGTCCTTATGGAATTTTTGGAGGCAAAAGCCCAGGACGGGCCGCAGGCAAGTTAGGCAAGTTGGCTCCGAAAGGAGGCACTTTTCCCCAAGAAGCCAAACTCAAGAACCCTCAATGCAGGTGTCATTTTGTGGGGCGCGTTTGGGCCTCCGATGGCAGCCAGGTTTGGAGGAGGGGGCAGCTTTGGCCTGGGAGAAATCCTCGTCCTTATGGAATTTTTGGAGGCAAAAGCCCTGCATGGGCCGCAGGCAAGTTGACTCCGAAAGGAGGCACTTTTCCCCAGGAAGCCAAACTCAAGAACCCTCAATGCAGGTGTAATTTTGTGGGGCGCGTTTGGGCCTCCGATGGCAGCCAGGTTTGGAGGAGGGGGCAGCTTTGGTCTGGGAGAAATCCTCGTCCTTATGGAATTTTTGGAGGCAAAAGCCCAGGACGGGCCGCAGGCAAGTTAGGCAATTTGGCTCCGAAAGGAGGCACTTTTCCCCAAGAAGCCAAACTCAAGAGCCCACTTGGCAGATGTCATTTTGTAGGGCGCGTTTGGGCCTCTGATGGCAGCCAGGTTTGGAGGAGGGGGCAGCTTTGGTCTGGGAGAAATCCTCGTCCTTATGGAATTTTTGTAGGCAAAAGCCCAGCACGGGCCGCAGGCTAGTTAGGCAAGTTGGCTCCGAAAGGAGGCACTTTTCCCCAAGAAGCCAAACTCAAGAGCCCACTTGGCAGGTGTCATTTTGTAGGGCGCGTTTGGGCCTCCGATGGCAGCCAGGTTTGGAGGAGGGGGCAGCTTTGGTCTGGGAGAAATCCTCGTCCTTATGGAATTTTTGGAGGCAAAAGCCCTGCATGGGCCGCCGGCAAGTTGACTCCGAAAGGAGGCACTTTTCCTCAAGAAGCCAAACTCAAGAGCCCGCTTGGCAGATGTCATTTTGTAGGGCGCGTTTGGGCCTCCGATGGCAGCCAGGTTTGGCGGAGGGGGCAGCTTTGGTCTGGGAGGAATCCTCGTCCTTATGGAATTTTTGTAGGCAAAAGCCCTGCATGGGCCGCCGGCAAGTTGACTCCGAAAGGAGGCAATTTTCCCCAAGAAGCCAAACTCAAGAGCCCACTTGGCAGGTGTCATTTTGTAGGGCGCGTTTGGGCCTCCGATGGCAGCCAGGTTTGGAGGAGGGGGCAGCTTTTGTCTGGGAGAAATCCTCGTCCTTATGGAATTTTTGTAGGCAAAACCCCTGCATGAGCCGCAGGCAAGTTGACTCCGAAAGGAGGCACTTTTCCCCAGAAAGCCAAACTCAAGAGCCCACTTGGCAGATGTCATTTTGTAGGGCGCGTTTGGGCCTCCGATGGCAGCCAGGTTTGGAGGAGGGGGCAGCTTTGGTCTGGGAGGAATCCTCGTCCTTATGGAATTTTTGTAGCAAAAGCCCGTGACGGGACGCAGGCAAGTTGGTTTTGAAAGTAGTCACTTTTCCCCAAGAAGCCAAACTCAAGAGCCCACTTGGCAGGTGTCATTTTCTAGGGCGCGTTTGGGCCTCCGATGTCAGCCAGGTTTGGAGGAGGGGGCAGCTTTGGTCTGGGAGAAATCCTCGTCCTTATGGAATTTTTGTAGTCTAAAGCCCAGCACGGGCCGCAGGCTAGTTAGGCAAGTTGGCTTTGAAACGAGGCACTTTTCCTCAAGAAGCCAATCTCAAGAGCCCACTTGGCAGATGTCATTTTGTAGGGCGCGTTTGGGCCTCCGATGGCAGCCAGGTTTGGAGGAGGGGGCAGCTTTGGTCTGGGAGAAATCCTCGTCCTTCTGGAATTTTTGTAGGCAAAAGCCCAGGACCGGCCGCAGGCAAGTTGGCTTTGAAAGGAGGCACTTCCACCCAAGAAGCCAAACTCAAGAGCCCACTTGGCAGGTGTCATTTTGTAGGGCACGTTTGGGCCTCCGATGGCAGCCAGGTTTGGAGGAGGGGGCAGCTTTGGTCTGGGAGAAATCCTCGTCCTTCTGGAATTTTTGTAGGCAAAAGCCCTGCATGGGCCGCAGGCAAGTTGACTCCGAAAGGAGGCACTTTTCCACCAGGAAGCCAAACTCAAGAACCCTCAATGCAGGTGTCATTTTGTGGGGCGCGTTTGGGCCTCCGATGGCAGCCAGGTTTGGAGGAGGGGGCAGCTTTGGTCTGGGAGAAATCCTCGTCCTTCTGGAATTTTTGGAGGCAAAAGCCCAGGACGGGCCGCAGGCAAGTTAGGCAAGTTGGCTCCGAAAGGAGGCACTTTTCCCCAAGAAGCCAAACTCAAGAGCCCACTTGGCAGATGTCATTTTGTGGGGCGCATTTGGGCCTCTGATGGCAGCCAGGTTTGGAGGAGGGGGCAGCTTTGGTCTGGGAGAAATCCTCGTCCTTATGGAATTTTTGTAGTCTAAAGCCCAGCACGGGCCGCAGGCAAGTTGGCTTTGAAAGGAGGTACTTCCACCCAAGAAGCCAAACTCAAGAGCCCACTTGGCAGGTGTCATTTTGTAGGGCACGTTTGGGCCTCCGATGGCAGCCAGGTTTGGAGGAGGGGGCAGCTTTGGTCTGGGAGAAATCCTCATCCTTATGGAATTTTTGTAGGCAAAAGCCCAGGACGGGCCGCAGGCAAGTTGGCTTTGAAAGGAGGTACTTCCACCCAAGAAGCCAAACTCAAGAGCCCACTTGGCAGGTGTCATTTTGTAGGGCACGTTTGGGCCTCCGATGGCAGCCAGGTTTGGAGGAGGGGGCAGCTTTGGCCTGGGAGAAATCCTCGTCCTTATGGAATTTTTGGAGGCAAAAGCCCAGGACGGGCCGCAGGCAAGTTAGGCAAGTTGACTCCGAAAGGAGGCACTTTTCCCCAAGAAGCCAAACTCAAGAACCCTCAATGCAGATGTCATTTTGTGGGGCGCGTTTGGGCCTCCGATGGCAGCCAGGTTTGGAGGAGGGGGCAGCTTTGGTCTGGGAGAAATCCTCGTCCTTCTGGAATTTTTGTAGCAAAAGCCCGGGACGGGACACAGGCAAGTTGGTTTTGAAAGGAGTCACTTTTCCCCAAGAAGCCAAACTCAAGAGCCCACTTGGCAAATGTCATTTTGTAGGGCACGTTTGGGCCTCCGATGGCAGCCAGGTTTGGAGGAGGGGGCAGCTTTGGCCTGGGAGAAATCCTCGTCCTTCTGGAATTTTTGTAGGCAAAAGCCCAGGACGGGCCACAGGCAAGTTAGGCAAGTTGGCTCCGAAAGGAGGCACTTTTCCCCAAGAAGCCAAACTCAAGAACCCTCAATGCAGATGTCATTTTGTGGGGCGCGTTTGGGCCTCCGATGGCAGCCAGGTTTGGAGGAGGGGGCAGCTTTGGTCTGGGAGAAATCCTCGTCCTTATGGAATTTTTGTAGTCAAAAGCCCAGCACGGGCCGCAGGCTAGTTAGGCAAGTTGGCTCCGAAAGGAGGCACTTTTCCGCAAGAAGCCAAACTCAAGAGCCCGCTTGGCAGATGTCATTTTGTAGGGCGCGTTTGGGCCTCCGATGGCAGCCAGGTTTGGAGGAGGGGGCAGCTTTGGTCTGGGAGAAATCCTTGTCCTTATGGAATTTTTGTAGCAAAAGCCCAGGACGGGCCGCAGGCAAGTTGGCTTTGAAAGGAGGCACTTCCACCCAAGAAGCCAAACTCAAGAGCCCACTTGGCAGGTGTCATTTTGTAGGGCACGTTTGGGCCTCCGATGGCAGCCAGGTTTGGAGGAGGGGGCAGCTTTGGTCTGGGAGAAATCCTCGTCCTTATGGAATTTTTGTAGGCAAAAGCCCTGCATGGGCCGCAGGCAAGTTGACTCCGAAAGGAGGCACTTTTCCCCAGGAAGCCAAACTCAAGAACCCTCAATGCAGGTGTCATTTTGTGGGGCGCGTTTGGGCCTCCGATGGCAGCCAGGTTTGGAGGAGGGGGCAGCTTTGGTCTGGGAGAAATCCTCGTCCTTCTGGAATTTTTGGAGGCAAAAGCCCAGGACGGGCCGCAGGCAAGTTAGGCAAGTTGGCTCCGAAAGGAGGCACTTTTCCCCAAGAAGCCAAACTCAAGAGCCCACTTGGCAGATGTCATTTTGTAGGGCGCGTTTGGGCCTCTGATGGCAGCCAGGTTTGGAGGAGGGGGCAGCTTTGGTCTGGGA